>NW_018128262.1:102633-106516 GCF_001952655.1 Monopterus albus | reverse complement strand
ACTTAATGTTCCAGTGTCCTTTATTGTCCCTGTCTAACTTGTCCAATAATAGGATGCACTGGTAACAGAAGTCCAAGGTTTTAGACCCTGTGCAAAATATGTATAATGGTAGGTCTTTAATCTTTTCATGTCACTTTGTAGCTAATGAGATGGAGATGATTGCTCACCTCATGGGAGCGCTATAGATGTTGACCTGGCTGGCTTCTGTGAACACAAGAGAGACATTAGATTTTACTATTTATCACATGTCTACGTTGTTTCTTTGGTGCCTTCCACAGTGATCCATATGACAATACATACGTACATGATTCATATGAACATTTTCTGATCTGATGCCTTGCTGCTGATTAAAATCTGGTGAGGTTTAGACAACTAAGTGACTTGGTTAAAGTTAGAGAAAGGTCACAGCCATCACTAAAAGAACCAGTGTTGAGACAAACTGTGGTCTCTGTTGTTGTAGTTGTCAACTTGAACACTAAAATGTGCTGGAAGCCTAAAACAATGTAGTAGTTGGGCTTTTGCATTATTGTTTGTTAAAATGTTATTTTACAGGTGGTGCATGAACACGCATGCGCATGTGTGCTCTCATGGGAAAAAGAAAGGAAAAGAAAACAGCTGCATGGTGCTACTAGGGGTCAAACACTCCACAGATGACCTTTCAGGTCTGTAATCCTCTGTGTCATTACATTAGTGTGTGGTGGTATAGGATGTGAAGGGTAAAGAACAATATGGTAGCTATTAGCTACAATAGTACAAGGTGCCTCCTCTTTACACAGGTCAAAATATTAAATTACAGAGGAAAACAAAAAGATCTATGCCCCACAGTTTTGCTGATCAGCTGTGAAAAGGGCAGATATGGTTATTTCATTGTCTGACCCCTGAGCAATGTTAAAAGATGACTTTTTTTTTTTTTTACATCAAGGAGCTTCTCTGATCCTTCTCTCTTCGTCCAGTCTAAAATTGAAAAAGTTACTTCCATGCTTAGCATCTTTCAAACTGCTGTGTCAACTATGTAAGCTGATTGTGGTGTGGAACAGATTGGGAACACCTGAGTCTGCTGCTCTGCAGGGGTTAAATGGTGCAGCCGGCCATGAGGCTCTGCAGGGCCTGTTGCTGCCGCCCTCTGCTCGCCATGCTCAAAAAACTGAATAATTGGGCGTGCAAAATTATTCAGCCCCTTTACTTTCAGTGCAGCAAACTCTCTCCAGAAGTTCAGTGAGGATCTCTGAATGATCCAATGTTGACCTAAATGACTAATGATGATAAATAGAATCCACCTGTGTGTAATCAAGTCTCCGTATAAATGCACCTGCACTGTGATAGTCTCAGAGGTCTGTTTAAAGCGCAGAGAGCATCATGAAGAACAAGGAACACACCAGGCAGGTCCGAGATACTGTTGTGGAGAAGTTTAAAGCCGGATTTGGATACAAAAAGATTTCCCAAGCTTTAAACATCCCAAGGAGCACTGTGCAAGCGATAATATTGAAATGGAAGGAGTATCAGACCACTGCAAATCTACCAAGACCTGGCCGTCCCTCTAAACTTTCAGCTCATACAAGGAGAAGACTGATCAGAGATGCAGCCAAGAGGCCCATGATCACTCTGGATGAACTGCAGAGATCTACAGCTGAGGTGGGAGACTCTGTCCATAGGACAACAATCAGTCGTATACTGCACAAATCTGGCCTTTATGGAAGAGTGGCAAGAAGAAAGCCATTTCTTAAAGATATCCATAAAAAGTGTCGTTTAAAGTTTGCCACAAGCCACCTGGGAGACACACCAAACATGTGGAAGAAGGTGCTCTGGTCAGATGAAACCAAAATCGAACTTTTTGGCAACAATGCAAAACGTTATGTTTGGCGTAAAAGAAACACAGCTGATCACCCTGAACACACCATCCCCACTGTCAAACATGGTGGTGGCAGCCTCATGGTTTGGGCCTGCTTTTCTTCAGCAGGGACCGGGAAGATGGTTAAAATTGATGGGAAGATGGATGGAGCCAAATACAGGACCATTCTGGAAGGAAACCTGATGGAGTCTGCAAAAGACCTGAGACTGGGACGGAGATTTGTCTTCCAACAAGACAATGATCCAAAACATAAAGCAAAATCTACAATGGAATGGTTCACAAATAAACATATCCAGGTGTTAGAATGGCCAAGTCAAAGTCCAGACCTGAATCCAATCGAGAATCTGTGGAAAGAACTGAAAACTGCTGTTCACAAATGCTCTCCATCCAACCTCACTGAGCTCGAGCTGTTTTGCAAGGAGGCATGGGCAAAAATTTCAGTCTCTCGATGTGCAAAACTGATAGAGACATACCCCAAGTGACTTACAGCTGTAATCGCAGCAAAAGGTGGCGCTACAACGTATTAACTTAAGGGGGTTGAATAATTTTGCACGCCCAATTTTTCAGTTTTTTTATTTGTTAAAAAAGTTTGACATATCCAATAAATTTCGTTCCACTTCATGATTGTGTCCCACTTGTTGTTGATTCTTCACAAAAAATTACAGTTTTATATCTTTATGTTTGAAGCCTGAAATGTGGCAAAAGGTCGCAAAGTTCAAGGGGGCCGAATACTTTCGCAAGGCACTGTATTTTGTTTGATTGATTTTGCTTAGGTTCTTGCACCTCTCAAACCGTTACACTCTTCTGACTGACACTAGTGATGTGAATGATTTACACATGTCATGTTTGATTCATTTGCTTTCATATTTAATAAGTTGCAGTTAAATCATTGACAGTACTTTTGATGGTTTCCCATTTTTGCCATGGCCTAAAAGCCAAGTCATGACACATAGGATTTTGTTGAGTGGCAAGAAAATGCTAGACAAGAATCTAGTAAAATAAGTGCAGACAGCGAGGCGCAGGCTTGGCCAAGTGCATAGCTCACATACAGTAAGTGAAAACCAAAGGTCTGTGAATGATCTGATTTGTCATCTCCTGTTCTAGGTAACCAATGAACCTGTCACGGAAACGCAAAGTCAGCATGGAGCCATTCCATGTGCTCCAAACAGTATATTCAGCAAAAAAGGATTTATTTTTTCATCATGAATCTAGCAATGTTTTATTCATAAGAAGTGGTCACACTGAGGTGTGTGCGGCCAGCAGCGGTGTGATAAGAGAAACTCAACATTTGAAATGCACAGTTACAGTAAATACCATTATTTTTCAAATGAGTAACTCGTGGCTGGTGTGGTGTCAGCTTGTTAATGTGAATACAGCAAATGTACACAACATGCAGTTAAATCACATGTAACTGCTTTTTTGGATTTCCGCTTCCCTCTCTCTGTTATTCCTTACTGTATGGAGGCCATGTGTATATATTTTATATGTTTTTAAATAACGTTACTGTTCCTATATACAGTGGGGCAAATAAGTATTTGATACACTGCCAATTTTTCAAGTTTTCCCACTTACAGAGAATGGACAGATCTGTAATTTTCATCATAGGCACACCTCAAATGTGAGAGACAGAATCTACAAAAAAATTCCAGTAAATCACATCGTTAGATTTTTAATTTATTTCCATTTTATTGCATGAAATAAGCATTTGATCATCTACCAACCAGCAAGAATTCTGGTGCTCACAGACCTGTTACTTTGTCTTTAAGAAGCCCTCCTATCCTCCACTCATTGCCTGTATTAATTGCACCTGTTTGAACTCGTTACCTGTATGAAAGACACCTGTCAACACACTCAATCTATCAGTCTCCAACTTCTCCACTATGGGCAAGACCAAAGAGCTGTCTAAGGACATTAGGGACAAAATTGTAGACCTGCACAAGGCTGGGATGGGCTACAGGACAATAGGCAAACAGCTTGGTGAGAAGGCAACAACTGTTGGCGCAATTATTAGAAAATGGAAGAAATTCAAGATGA
>NW_018128262.1:100884-102418 GCF_001952655.1 Monopterus albus | reverse complement strand
AAACTGGATTTGTGGGGACGGCGCGTCAACAGAGGCATTTTGGACATGTTTCAAACATTAGCGGGGATTTTGGGTGAGACTGAGCCTGAGCCTTCATTCTCCCAGCTGGTGCACGATCACCTGTCTTTGCTTATAAAAGAGTTCGAGCGCTACTTCCCAACCACAAAGGACCCACGAACTGCCAAGGAATGGATCCGCAACCCATTTGTCAACAAACCAGGTGAATCCAGCAGGTCTGTGCAAGAAGAAGATCAACTGCTGGAGATCGCAACAACACTCTGTCGGTGTTCTGGATTAAAGTCATGACAGAATACCCTGAGATCGCAAACCACAGCACTGAAACGAGTGCTGGGGCTCAGGGCTCTCATTGATTTAGCGTTATGGGGAGTTAAAAATTTCAATACAGTGGATTCACGTTTATTATTATATTAACAATATAAACAATCTACGTACCCCCCACCCCCCCGGGCCCCGGTCAAATTGTCAAGCGTTGACCGGTCCGCAGTGATAAAAAGGTTGGGGACCACTGGGCTACAGGACAATAGGCAAACAGCTTGGTGAGAAGGCAACAACTGTTGGCGCAATTATTAGAAAATGGAAGAAATTCAAGATGACTGTCAATCTCCCTCAGACTGAGGCTCCATGCAAGATCTCGCCTCGTGGAGTATCAATGATCCTGAGAAAGGTGAGGGATCAGTCTAGAACTACACGGAAGGACCTGGTCAATGACCTGAAGAGAGCTGGGACCGCAGTCTCAACGGTTACTATTGGTAACACACTACACCGTCATGGCTTAAAATCCTGCAGCGCACGCAAAGTCCCTCTGCTCAGGCCAGCACATGTCTGTCTGAAGTTTGCCAAAGACCATCTGGATGATCCAGAGGAGGCATGGGAGAAGGTCATGTGGTCAGATGAGACCAAAATAGAACTTTTTGGTATAAACTTCACTTGCCGTGTTTGGAGAAAGAACAAGGATGTGTACAATCCCAAGAACACCATCCCAACCGTGAAGCATGGAGGTGGAAACATCATGCTTTGGGGGTGCTTTTCTGCAAAGGGGACAGGACGACTGCACGGTATTGAGGAGAGGATGGATGGGGCCATGTATCGCAAGATTTTGGGCAACAACCTCCTTCCCTCAGTAAGAGCATTGAAGATGGGTTGTGGCTGGTGTTAGATTTTACCCAAATTCTTTTATTGAAAGTGTGAGAAGTGAAGACAGGAGAGGACTGTTTAAAATCAACAGAAAGTTTACTGAAAGTCTGATCACAGGAAAGTCTTACAGCACTGGATTCAGAGAGACAGAGCTCCCACAGGAAAACCAGCTTCTGAATCCTGAATGAAGTTTTTACACCACATTTATCTTCCTGGGCTGCTCCGCCCTGGCCAGGGGTGCAACCTTCAATAGTTTGTGATCCTACTGATCATTTGCTGTGCCAGAGCTTGCACTTCCATGTTGGAATATGGTAAATCTAGATGTGTGTGTGTGTGTGTGTGTGTGTGTGTGTGTGTGTGTGTGTGTGTGTGTGTGTGT
>NW_018128262.1:91928-95354 GCF_001952655.1 Monopterus albus | reverse complement strand
AATCAAATTTAAACCTTGTGTTGCGGCCAGGTCAAATTGACCCTTTTTTTTTTTTTAGATTTTTACTAAAAGAAAACTGAAAAGAAAAAAAGCTGTTGACCTGAACGTACTTGCACTATACATTATATTTACATATAGTCTGAACCAAAGCCCCAGGGACTCTATGCTTTATCACCAGGGATTACCCCGGGAATAGAGGTAGTGGCTCCATAGTGGCTAGCTCCCCTGGTGAACCAGCGCACTGGTTCTGTGTACCCCGTTATCACCAGGGAGTACACCGGACCGGGAATGGAGCTCCATAGGGGGGAAAGGAACCGGCTAGCTCCCCTGGTGAACCAGAGCTCCAGGCACTTGGCGCACTGGTTGAACCTGCGTACTCACACTTAAGCACTCCCCCCCGGGCTACACAATTCAAAACTGCCCGGCCACAACTTCGTGCCCCTGGTACTCCAAATGGAGTTTCATGCCTCTGGTATTACACTGTGTGGGAACAGAAATTCGCAATATTGAGTACCAGGACCACAGGTCACTAATTTTTCTACAATAAGTCCCAAACAGGCCATGCTGCATTCTGCTTCACCCATGGAGAACCACACATCTCCGGCCAGGCTCTTATCATCTCTGGGCCCTCACACTGACACCCCCCCCAGCCTCTGCTACACTTTACCCAGGGAGGAGCACACACCTCTAGTCCAAAGAAGTGAATGCCACACAAGGGTTAAATACACTTTACATTGGCAAAATTAAAAACCACATGCTTCCATCTCTGTAATGCTGTGGTTTGGGTTAACCAGGAAAGTAAGATGGGACAGTTATGAAAGATCTGCTAAAATCTGGTGATATAACATGCATTGTTTTGGTGCTTTATGACAGAAGGTCCAGTTCACCAAATCTGCTTGGCAACAGGCTCTGGTCCTCACCCGTGTAGAAGAAATTTTTTTTTTTTTTTCGAGTTTTCTGAATTCTGAAGTGACATTTTGATTCTTTATTGCCACTTCATGATAGATTTGTGTTTTGCACCATTGTAGCTATAGCAGAAGTGGTGGCCCTCACAAAGCAGTCACAGAACGTGGGCCACAGAAAGGCATAAAGATGCGTGTGTGTGTGTGTGTGTGTGTCAGGGTCACATGGTGGCAAAGGGGACGTACGCCGAGCTGCAGCGGTCTGGAGTGGACTTCACTTCCCTGCTGAAGGAGGAGGAGGAGGAGCAACAGCCTTCTCATGACACCCCCACCAGGAGCAGAACTATGTCCCAGAATTCAGTGCTCTCTCAGACCTCTCTGCAATCAGTCAAAGATGGAGATCAGTTACCGGTCAGTGCCTCATCTGTTTCTGCTTATCAGTTTATATGGGCTTTTAATGGTTTGGTAATTTTCATCTATTTAAGTTTACTGTTATACACTGTATACATACATTGTAGTTGCTTACATATACAGTACATATTACACTTACAGTGCACAAGTTAGAGAACAAAACTTTTAGTATTTCTAATGAATCATGGTTTTACAGATCAACTTTTTCCAGCTAGTTAGTGAGTCGGCAGACAGGTCAACAGACATAACGGACATTGTGGTATTAATACTCACACTCTGCTGGTATGAAATCAGAGTGATCAGTGCAGTGGCCAGCCACCAGCCCATTTCTAATAAAGGCATGCGTTTGTGTGGTTGTTATGGAAAAAACTGAATTTCCTTTTGAATAATGAACAACCAACAGTGAGTGAGAAATAAAGAGATTTGAGAATGGAGGCGTCTTCAAGGTTGATTTATTTTTGCAGAAAGGAGTTGTCTGCAGCACACACCAGGATGCATGTTACAGAGACTTAAAGGATAAACAAGAATCACTTCAATATAAAACAGAAGATAACGTCACACAAAAGGAGGGTTCACTGAGAACAATTGTGCTTCTGTGTTCAAAGAGTTTCTAATTGGCAAAACACTGAGAGGTTCACAGGAGATACTTTGAAGGCCTGCGGATATTACAGTTGCTTCTTCCAGCAAACAAAGATATCTTAGGCATTCAGTGATTCAGCAGAAAACACAGTTCACTTGTCCAGTGTGTGGAAGGTTACCACAGTTAGTTACTACAATTGTTAGCAGACTATACTTTAATATGTAAATCAACAATATAAATGGATATACTTAAAAATGCCATTACAGTGGTAAAAGTCTTCTGTGAGGGAATGTCTTGTGCATCCTTTACCACTACACAGTGCCATAGGATGACATATTTTTTTAGGGCAGCCTAGGAGTTAGCATCACCCTGGTTCCCTCGACAAAAAGTCAGTGGGATTTCTCTATAGGCTATTCAGTTGTTGCAAAAACTAAGTTCTGTGACAAACCAAAGTTGATGACATTTACATGTTGTTTTTTTTTAGCAAGATACTCTTCACAAGTGAACATCACTTTTATGATTTTTGAAGCCCAAGTACAGTTGCCAGATGTAAAACGTTATTGTCAGGCTATAAAAGAACTACACCACGGTCCCATGCCTTCAGCATCACCACCACAGCTTCTACTGTAACTTGTAATTTGATTTTAGTACTCTCCTCTTCTACAGAATCCGTTCCTCTTAGCGTGACCTGATCTAGCTAGTGATCACGGCCGTGTCAGAACAGTCTCCATGATGACGTGTAAAATCCCAGACAGCCTATGTCTGACATTTAGCCACTTGTTAGCAACCACTTTTTTAAAGACATGTAAAAGCTTGAAAAATTACAAGTGGGGTATTTACTGAAATATTTTATGTCATACTATAAAGCGTAAACATGTACTGGCCTTGTGTTAAGCACAGACCTTAGTTCAGGTATCTAACCAAAAACTCATTCAAAAAATCCATAGACTTCAGGGCAGGGGACCAGAAGTGCAAAAATGCTAACTCAGTTCTGGGTGTTAGGACTCACTGTGTTTGTTCTTTGACCAGGGATTAAATGCATTCTGTGTGGTTAAAGATCTTAAAGTCTTGAACTGATTTTGGTGAACTGTGTAGAAATGATAAAAATGTTACTTTAAGCAACCTAAACAACATGATGGGCTGCTAAGGCACATGTAGTACATTGATCCTTGAGGAATACTTTGATTTCTGTAGTCATTTACTGAAACTCGGAACAGTTCACTCTGTTTTGAGACGGTGTCATTTCTCGTAGGGGTACTTATTGGACAAAATCTTTCCTGCTCATAAATGGGGCCAGTTTGTCTTCTGAATTGTTCAAGTGTACTTTGTAATATCTAAAACCATGCACTTTGACCACTTTGGTTCATGAGTTAATCCGATGTCCTTCTCACAGGCAGAGCCGGTGCAGACGTTGGCAGAGGAGAGTCGCGCTCAGGGAACCATTGGAGCGGGTCTGTATGTGAAATACCTGCGGGCTGGAGCCAGCATTGTCATCCTGCTGTTTCTCATACTGGTTAACGTACTGGCTGAGGG
>NW_018128262.1:89643-91350 GCF_001952655.1 Monopterus albus | reverse complement strand
GCATGTTTGGCATGCCTTTTCGGCGTGTTTTTTTTTATTTCGGCCCGAAATAAAAATGGCCTTTTCGGCCGAATATTTTCGGTGGCCGAAATTTCGGTGCACCCCTATTTATTTTGGTTTAGTCCCCCTCACCAGGAGGGTGAGGGAGAACTGGGGTTGGACTCAAGATGGCTGACCCAGGTGCTAGGACAGAAAAGGTGGTTTAATGGAATAAAAACAACATGTCCATAATACATACAACAAGGGAAGGGCAGTGTTGACTAAGGAGACCAGGACGGTAAACACACAAACTAACAACAGGAACTAGGATAGCAGGAGGATGAGAACGGACTGGTGAACAAAAAGAACCAACGTAAACAATGCAATCCACAGCACAGAGACTGTCAGCGTGGAAGACAAAGCACGTATTTCTGTATTGCTAACCGTATAATTAGCATGATAAGGTCAAGCCAAAACGCACAGAGACTGTCAGCGTAGCATCTTACACACGTCTAAAACATGTCGCAATGCTCCAGCAACAATGGGGCGTCTGCCAAAGGTATAAATAAGGAAGCCAACAAATCACTGGAATACGCCTCAGGTGTGCGCACCGACCCACGAGTCACTAATAACCCGATGCGACACAGCTGAGGCGTTGATCCCGCAAAATGGGAGAGCAGGAAAGGGGAAAAAAAAAAAGAAAGAGGCAGGGCGCGCCGAGCGGACCTGGCCGAAGTGGCATTTGAAAGGGAGGAGGGAGGAGTTTCAAGATGGTGCCGTTGTGTTGGGCCTGCCCCTGGCTTCTCCTGTGTGCACTGTGTTTTTGCATGTTTGAAGCTACTACTGTTATCCCCACTCTGATATATAACCGCCATACGCTCCTGGAAATACGCTATTCTATGTTTGATCGCCTGAGCGGACATCGTTACCACCAAACGAAATCGTTTCCCCCCCCATCCGACCTGGATTCCTCTGTTTCTTCGGCGCTCGGATGGCTGTCCGCCCCGAGCATTCCGGCGGCGACGTCATGGAAGGAGGTCTGGAACCCATTGTAGGCTGAAGTCTGCGCTTTCATCATCCTTGGCAACTAGGAGATTAAGGAAGCGGGCCTGTCACTCCTCAAGTAGGACCTTGGTGGAATGTTACCGCTTCCTTAAACCCATAGGCCTGGGCTCAGATCCGCCCTTCCCGCACTTCTGACTGATGAGATGCTCTGAACGACGGCACTCTCTGGTCAATCTTCGGCCTTTGAAACGTACCAACTCATCACAGGACAAGCTAAGTCTGCTTCGCTTTGCTCTTTTTAATGCCAGGTCCCTCACCAATAAGACCTTTATTCTTAATGCATTTTTAATGACTGAAACCTGGCTGAAGTATGGAGATAATTCTATTTTCTCGGAACTGTTGCCTCCGTGTTATTTATTTTTTTCTATAAGACTCAAATCTTACACTGGGTCTTCCAGCATGATAATAACCCCAAACACACAACCAAGGAAAGTAAGGATTGACTCCGTAAGAAGCATTTCAAGGTCATGGAGTGGCCTAGCCAGTCTCCAGACCTGAACCCAGTAGAAAATCTATAGAGGGAGCTGAAACTCCATGTTGCCCAGCGACAGCCCCAAAACCTGAAAGATCTGGAGAAGACCTGTATGGAGGAGTGGGCCAAAATCCCTGCTGCAGTGTGTGAAGAGCTGGTCAAGAACTACAGGAAACGTCTGACCTCTGTAA
>NW_018128262.1:66783-89211 GCF_001952655.1 Monopterus albus | reverse complement strand
CCTCTGTGCATTTTGTTATTTCTCCTTATCACTGTACATAATAAATCACTGCTTGCATCGAAGTCGGCTACCTGGGTCTGCCTCTTTCTCGTTCGCTCACTGACAGGTGCGAACGGCACATAACAGTATCAAATACTTATTTCATGCAGTAAAATGGAAATAAATTATTTAAAAATCTAGCAATGTGATTTTCTGGAATTTTTTTTTGTAGATTCTGTCTCCTACAGTTGAGGTGTACCTACAATGAAAATTACAGATCTGTCCATTCTTTGTAAGTGGGAAAACTTGAAAAATTGGCGGTGTATCAAATACTTATTTGCCCCACTGTATATAAACACTTTTATTTTTTAATTTGCAAAGCTACCTAATGTCAGGGGTCATGACTATCAGGATATTAAGGGGGGAACATTTTCAAACTTTCTTTCTTTTTCAGTCTTTTCTCTGACCTTTTCTTTTTCATGAAAATTTATCATTTTACTTTCATGGGGCTCTAAAATTGATCATAATAAATAATTCTATATGAGATGAGATACAGCTCATCTAGCCTGGGGAAACCGGGCGATCCCCCAGGAGTTGCTGGGAAAAGCTGCTGGGGAGAGGGATGTCTGGATTTCCCTGTGGAAACCGCTGCCATCATGACCCCACCCTGGATGTGTGGCTGAAAAGAGATGAATAGATTGCTAGTTCTGAGAAGGAAAAATTGTATCTTTGGCTGCCTGCTCATGGACACAAAGGATAGTAAATAGGCATAGCTTTGTTTTAAGATGAAACAAGTCCAAAGGTTGGGTACATGTGATATAAACCACTTTAAAAAGCACCTACAGAATACTTGTTTGCTTGTCTTTCCACATCAGTACACCAAGACTGTCATCCTGTAAAAAAATCTATTTGTGTCATTTGTGCCAGAAGGTTATTACAGCCAACAGTTCACTGTTAAGGTTTGTTGATGTCTAGTAAGAGAAGTAGTTATGACACAGGCAAAGACGTTAGTACAGAGGCAGAGAGTCACTATTAGGAGGAGGCTGGGGTAGATGGCTAGATACTGTCAGCGAGGCTGTGAATATGGGCCTCGAAGAGCACCGAGATACAGAGAAGGCAGAGGAGAAAGAGGAAGTTCCAGGGGAGGTTCGAGAGGTCAAAGGAATTATTATTAAAATGCTGTAGCAGGATGCTTAGAAAAGTTAAGCTTTTAATAAGTCAAGATAATCATAAAATGATTTATTTGTGTTTGGTTTGAAATAATCATTAGTGAATGTGTTAAATAAAATGTGAAATGGTTGTATTAATCAGTATGATCATTTTAAATTTATGTTTAGAATTAGTAGTTGTTGATTTATTTAGATTGAAAGCCAGATACTGTGAGCACTTGTCCAAATGAACTTCAGTCTTTACCTCTATCCATCCATCTAAAAGACAACATGGTGTAAGCAGATGCAAGATTCTTACTGAATTCAGTAGTTTAATAAATTCCATGTATATGAATAATGTTTGTGTTGCTGTACCATCACATTGTCATTTATTATTTGGCTGCTTTTAATGATCCTTATCAGTAGGTGTCACTATTGAGTTCCGAGTTAAATGAGGCTTCCAGTAATGAAAGGCTCAATATCTCATCACTATAACTAATATAGTATTAGAGGAATCCTGGCATTATAGAACATTTTCCATATTTACTATTGTTACATCCACAGTAAATGCATGTAACATTGTTTACCTGCACTAAGAATGAGCTCAGGATGATGGGAAACACTCTGTAGCTGCATTATTGGCAAGGCTTTGCAAAAATTTGACTGGCAGTAAGCATGGGTGGGAAAACAACACCGCCACATTGGACCACAGTAAGCTATAGAGAATATGACAGTATTTGTACAAAAACAAAAACCTTTTTGTGGTGTTGCTTCTTGGGATGTGTATTATGGTTTCCATGAGACTGACACCTGTGGTCTGTGTGTTCACATCGTTTATTTAATCATATCACTCCTCAAATTTACTATTTTAAAACTGACCTTAGTGGTATGGAGCAGCCTGTTGCTGCCCTCTTAGCTTTTAGCAATGGTTTCACTTTGGCAGGTATCTCCGCTAGAGAGACATGTCAATCACCTGGAACGTCTCATGTCTCCTCACATGCATTATGTACAATCATGGCCTTTTCTTTCACTTATTGCTCAAATGAAATGCCCCTTTTACACTGCCCATTTAATGCGGGGGTTTTCTGCCTCTGCGTTCTGTGTAAAAGGTACAGTACAGGTATGGTGGGTCAGTGTTGACCATCCAAAATGCCACAGTGACAGGTAGTATACTTGCACAGACGAGTTCACTCCACCAACTATATAAATGGGATGAGGCGGAATGAGAGGGTTAGAGGTCTGCGTGGGTGAGAAAGAGAGAGAGAGCTAGAGAGTGAGTGAGGAGAGGGATCAACATCAGCAAAAACAAAGTGAATCAGAGAATTCAAACTTTATTTTGTGATTGTTTCACTGTGCTCATATTCTAAAGCAGGAATAAACACAGCCACATCATAATTTCCACTGCTACACTGATGATACTCAGGTGTATGTGTAGAAGTAAATGACAATTACCAAAGTGCTGATTTTGAGGCCTGCCTCTCTGCTGTGAAGAACTGGCTGGTTCATAACTTTTTGCTCCCTGACATTCCACTCTCTTTTTCTCAGCATATTAAAGACAGCATCAACACTGCCTTTTTTCACCTACATAACAAAAATGCAGTCTTTGTGGCATTTTGCTTTCAGGCCTGCCATGTGCTAGTATTAAAAGTCCTCGGATGGTTCAGATGCTGCATCTAGAATTTTAACTACAATCAGAAAATTCGACCACATTACACCAGTTTAACTTCCCTGTTCATGTCACATCAGACCTTAAGGTTTTTCTAATGACATGCAAAATCCTGCAGTAACTAAGCTTCCTTCATATGTCTGATCTCCCAAATCTTTACAGCATCTCGTGCTCTTCACTGTCCTTGCTGACATCAGACAGTCTGACTCTATGGAGGCCTCTGAACCCAAACTTAAAACTCATCTTTGCATCTTCACTGGCTCAGCAACCAAACAGGACAACTACAGACTTAAGCGAACAGTCAGGACTGCAGAAAATGTCATTGGTGTGAGCCTGCCCTCCATGGAGGACCTGTACACTGCAGGGGTCAAAAGGAGAGCAGAGATCACTGCAGACCCCTCACACCCCAGACACAATCTGTTTGAACTCCTCCCCTCTGGACAGCGTTACAGGTCACTGTGCACCAAGACAATCAGGCACAGGGACAATTTCTTCCCCCAGGCCATCACACTGATGAACACTTAACCCACGGCAGTATGATTGGACAATAACCCTGAGTCAAAGGTGTGATGGACACACGAGGAATTTGACTCAGGTACATTGGCTCTCAATGTGCAAAACAGTAAACCAGCATAAGGCTGTGTAATATTCTGTTTGGGGTGGCTGTGGCTCAGGAGGTAGAGCAGGTTATTTCCTAACCAGATGATTAGCGGTTTGATTCCTGGCTTGTCCAGTCAAAATGTCCAAGTGTCCTTGAGCAAGACACTGAACCCCCAGTTGCTCCCGGTGATGTCACCGGTGGGTGAATTTGGGAATGGGTGAATGGCCAAATAATGTGAAAGCGCTTTGAGTGTGCTGTAAAAGCGTAGAAAGGCGCTATACAAGCATAAGACCATTTAATATAACAAAATAACAGTATTAACATCAACAAACAATGCATAAAAAGCAGTAAACTGTTTACAAATATATTACAAGGTCAGATTCAGTTGCACTCTGTCTTGCCCACCTGTACGTCTCCCTCTCAGTGTATATTTTATCAAACTCCTTTCAATTTAAAAATGCTATCAAATTTAACAGAGCCCCAATGGTCTGTTAAGTTGGCTAAGTGTAGATCCTAGATCATTCATAAATACATTAGCTGAAGCAGCATGATTACGACTACAATATATTTAGTCCTTTATATTCATTTAATAGTTTGATAGGATGGGAAAAAAATCAGACACTGATTTTATTAGATGTGCTTGTATCTGTGTGATACAAATATCTCCTTCCTATATGATTTCTTTCACCACACTCCCAGATCGGAGTGCAATATTCTCATTACTGATAGAAATGATGACCAAAGCTATGGAAATAAAACTCAGCCAAGTAGCTTTTTCAGCAACATCTCCTGGTCTTCACTGGAGTTTTTTCAGTTGTCATGGAGATGAGTGTGCACATTCATCCTTGGACACGATAGCTGCCTCCTTTAAGCTCTGCACATTTATGTACATCACTCACATTATAATATCCCTCTTTCTCTTTCACATCACAGTCATACTATGTCCTCTGTCTCTACAGCTGAAATGGCTACTCTTCTTCTTTGCTGTCCGTCTCTCCACCCTCCTTCATCCTCACACTCGCCCCTCCTCATTTCATGTTCATCCCTTTAAGCCCCCTTCATTCCCTCTGTGCTGCTTTGCAGCCTCCATCTTCACCCTGAAAATCTCTTGTCTCTCTCTGTGTCCCTTTGTCTCCATCCAGGCATCATTTCACTGCCCTTTTCTCTTCTCTCCCCATCACTTTCAATCTCCTCCCTCTCCTTTTCCCAGTTCAATTTCATTCTCTCGCTCTGTCTTTCCTCTACACGTGTGAGTCACATACACACATGCTCACTGCACTGGGCCATCAGAGCTTCCTACAGCCTCTGCTCTCTAGGTTTCCTGACAGGGCTGCTGTTATTATAACACTCCCTCTCTCTCTCTCTCTCTCTCTCTCTCACACACACAGATTGTCAGCTCGCCAGTGTGGCACAGAGAGGGTGGTTTTCCTGTCAGTCAGGACCACAGAGCGGAACAGTGGATGACTGATGCTTACTGGCTGAGAGAGGGGGTTACAGAAGCCAGTGGACTCAGAGAAACCCAGAGCAAGGCGTGTATTGGATGGAAGCTTATGTACAGTATGTTTCCACAGCATGTTTATGGGTTTATGTATTATCTTTACACCAGGGCTGCAACTATTAATTGGTTTTAGATGTGATAGTTACATTTTGGACAAGAGACGTGTGTCTGCTGTGCCTTCAGCTGCGCATCAAATGCTAAAGCAGTTTCTTATGACAGTGGTAAAAATACACAAGGAAGGATAGGTGTGTGTACATGTCTGTCTACAGCCATGTGAACTAATTTTAGTTTGATGCCATTATTAGGAGAGCATTTTGTGAGGATATTATGGAAGTATTTCACAACTTCAAGGGGCTGTTTGAGGGTTAACACTTGGTTCTAGGGTTCAAGTTAGAATTAAGGTTTAGGATAAGCTCTGGGTTAGGCATTTAGTTGTGATGGTGAAGGTTAGATTATGGTTATTATGTCAATGTGTGTCCTCGCAACTATAGCAAGACATGAGAGAGATGAGTCTGTGTGTTTGTGTGTGTGTGTGTGTGTGTGTGTGTGTTTGTCCCTCTGCAAGCCTCTAGCTGGCCTGTAAGAACTTTACGAATCTCTGACACCCACGTATTTTTCACATGCATCGAAGGAGCCTGGGGAAAAAATACACACACACACACACCACATGCACATTCGTACACGTGCACACACACACACACACACACACGTATATATAAATCAAACAACCAATACAACAAAAACCTCTCAATACTAGGGCTGTTTGTCTTGAGTGAGAAACTGCTCAGTGGGGAAGCAGTGTGGCGCAACACTGCCCCCAAGAGGACGAGGGTGGGAAAGAAAGCTGGATGGCTCCCAAGAATCACATTACATATGAAATATTCATTGGATTTTTTTCAACAAAGATATCATTACAGTAAGAAACAGTATACTTGAATATTTGTGTTATTGAAATTAATGATTTTTTCAGTTTTATTTGCATGTGTAAAATCAACATATTCTTTGACGTGACCAGATTGCTACATTAAAAATCATAGTGTCAAAACTAAAAGTACTTTGAAAATGTCCCCTGTGACTGATATGCTATTATATATGTCGCCATAAACGTCTTATTAGTGATTACAATATGTACGCAGTTGTTGTTGTGGTTTGTCCACTTTGTTAGTTTGTTTTATCCAGAGGCTTCCAACCTGGGTTTAGGCAACCTACAGGGGCTGCCAGATAAATAATGATTATTTGGGTAGGAAAGTAGAAAAAAGTTCTGCTACACAAATGTGTATTCATTTTTTATATATACTGTGTATATTAAACAACCCCAAATCAGAGAAAGTTGGGACGGTATGTAAAGCCAAAATTAAATCTGAAAATAGTGATGTGTAAATAAAATTGATGAGGTATCACATGTTACGGCCTAGGGCCAATTGGCACAGGCTTTGGATCCCACTATGCAAGTAAATGTTAGGACAGAGTAGAGGCTGAGCTGAAGGTCGTTCCCAGAGGAATGATTGGGTCTCTGTTGGGAGTTAGTTGAACTGTAGAGAGTAGGCTGGCAGGCCCCAACATTGAGTGAGGTAGTCTGGATGGTGCAGGGATCACAGGGTGTGAGCTGTGAAGACCACTGGAGCAGAGCATGTGGACAGAAGAGGACGTTGACCCTGGCACATGGAGTACAGGTATGCCAGGCAGGTAAGAGGATGATTTGCTGGTCCCATTAAATCCTGGAGAGGCACTCAGGGCAGAAGCCGAACTGGGTGGAACTGGAGTCGAGTTGGTTTGGTGTTGAAGAACGCAGATCTGGCCAAGTGGAGTTATGCTGGCAGGCAACGTTGAGTCCAGACTGGCAGAACAAGCTGAGAGGAGGAGGTAGTGATGGCTGAGCTGGACCGCTCCGGGCAGGCTGAGGGTAGCAGTGGGCAGCTGAGTTGAGGGGACACCAGGCAGGGGGTGTCAAGATGCGCTTGGGAGGCGGCCGGCTGAGTAAACTGAAGCTTGATGGTGAAGAAGAGAAGGTCCAGACAGACTGAGTTGAAGCTGAGTATTGAGCGAGAGCAGCGAATAGCGAAGTGGGCTGAATGAGTGTCTCTGTGTTGGCTAGATCGAGTAGTGTGGGGAGAGCGGCGAGAAGTAGTGCCAGGCTGGCTGAATAAGTTGCACTGAGTAGCTGGGTTAAATTGTGTGGAAGAGTTGTGTGGATAGGTACCTGGTAGTCAAAGTGGAGTAGCGTCAGCCACACAGGGGAGAAGCATCAGGCTGGCTGGGAGGAATAGCACCTGGAAAGCTGTGCAGTGCGGCACTATGTGGGTAGAGCTGGTTAATATTCGTTCAGCTCAGTAGGATGACACAGGAATGCTGCGAGGACCTGCATCTGGCAGGCTGAGTGGGGAAGCGTCCAGTGGTCTGTGAGTTTAGAGCTGAGGGGGCAGAGCAGAGCAGCTCCCGGCACCAGGCAAGACCAGAAGGAGCTAGTTTGTCTGTCGGGCTGAGTTTGTGCAAGACTGGCCACAAACGGAACTCAGGGAAAAGATGGCATCAGAGTAAGAGCGAACAGGGAGAAGAGCTTACTGAGGGGATTGGACTAGCAGGACAGGATTCTCTGACCAGGTAGGCCAGGAACCACAGAGACCAGGAGATCTCTGGCAGGCAAGGCTGCATAGCAACTGAGTGGAAAAACTTTCGGGAAGAAAATCAGCAATGCAGAGACAGCTGAGGCCAGGCTATATACTAGCAAGTCAGGTGGGCAACTGGCTTCAGCTGTGCAAATACCTGCTGTCTGCAAGCCTGTAAAAACGGTCCCAGAGAGAACCAAAAAGCACAAGAAACACAGGCCATAACAGCAGAACTGGTCTCTGATGATTTGGCATCAGAAATAACCTTACAAGAAGGGCTGCAGGAGACTACTGAACAAATTGTGTCTTTTCAGTTAGAATTCACACAAGAACAGCAAGAATGTTTACAGGAAGCAGCAAGAGTAGCTGGGAGAGAAAGGAAAAGTATTGAAATGCTATGGCAAAATGCATAAAGTAGAAAAGTTAAGATAATCATAAGATGACTTGTGTGTGTGTGTTTTGTTTGAAATAATCATTAGTGAATGTGTAAGAATAAAATGAGAAAGGATTGTATTGAAAAAGGTACATTTAGAAGTCTGAAGTACATTCAGAATCTTAATCATAGAGAGTGAAAATGCTGAATCGTGGAGAAAGAGGAAGTAAGACACACATCCATACAAAAGAGGAAGTGCTGTGGTATGTGTGACAGAGAAAGGAGACACAGACTATTAAGGAAAGTAGAAAATCATGGTTTCATGCATAAAGTAAAGATTTGATTGATAATTAATGTTTGATCAATGTCTAATCAATGATAATCAATGTTTAGTCAAGTATTGTATCTAAGTATTTCATCAACTAATGTGCTGCTGTATTGTTTTCAATCCAATACAGGATATAGATGATTTACACATCACTATTTTCCCTTATATAATCATTTGCTTTTTTGTTTTAACCCAGAAGACTGCCAAATGGGAAAAAAGGGAGGCCTGCTTTTAACTGCTGCACAGTCTCAGCTGAGAACGGACACACTGGACTATGTGTTGGTTAAAATTTTAAAAATATCTTTAGCTTAGACAGTTGCTGAAGGAGTGGCCAGCAATAGCAGTGTAGCCAGTTAGGGAATTTTGACATAGCTGTTCTCTTTGGGATTTTCCAAGGGCATGGAATCAGCAGCATTCTTGCTGAAAATAACAGAACAAACAAGAACTTGATCAAGCAAGTAATTTTAAGAGCACTGAGTATGAGTTGATTTGAATGAGAAATTATTAAATTTCACAGTTGGGCAAGGTAAAGAGCATGGTTCATTTATCCTGGATTTACTTACTGTACAGTGCTCCTGGCATTGTTTAGTTCATCCCACCACCAACATTACATATTATGAGACTCCTACCCAGCAAATCACTTAGATGTAGAGGATAAAGCCAGTAATTTTCTACAGTGCTTATTTTCCACACAGAATAAAATTAGCGGGTTTAGTGTACTCACCATAATTTCTGTTAATCCAGAACCTGGTTTAGCTTTGTCGTCTGTGCATTGTTGTCCAAACGCTATTTAAACATGCCAGTGAGTCACACTGCCACGCTGGGTGACATTTTTTCCCTGACTGTATGTATGTATGTATGTATGTCTTATGCAAAAGTTTAGGCACCCCTTGATAAATAACAGATTTTGGTGATTTTTTATTTGAACAGATGTTAACACAGTTTCTCTTGGAAATGGAAAAAATGCACAATATTTTCAGCAAACAGTGATGCATAGTTACTTCTTATGCCATAAATTGAACAAAAATAAAAAATAAAAACATTATTATGGCATGGTGCAAAAGTTTGGGCACCCTAAGAGTTCCAGAGTCTCAAAGTCTCTCACAAGGTTTCAGACCTTAATCAGCTCGGTAGATCTGATGCACAGCAACAGCTGTCATTGGTAAATGCCAATTTCAAAGCTGTACAAATACCTTGACTCTTCAAACCTTGTGCACACACTTGTGGACACCCAGCAACCATGGGTTCCTCTAAGCAGCTGTGTAAGACCCTGAAAATGAAAGTTATTGATGCCCACAATGCAGGAGAAGGCTACAAGAAGATAGCAAAGCGTTGTCAGCTTGCAGTTTCCACAGTAAGAAATGTAATTAAGAGATGGCAGATCAGGGGAACTGTGGAGGTCAAGATGAGATCTGGAAGACCAAGAAAACTCTCGGACAGAACTGCTCGTATGCTGGTCAGAAAGACAAATCAAAACCCCCATTTGACTGCAAAAAACCTGCAGGAAGATTTAGCAGACTCAGGAGTGGTGGTGCACCGTTCCACTGTGCAGCGATGCTTGCACAGACAAGGCCTTCATGGAAGAGTCAGCAGAAGAAAACCTTATCTGCGTCCCCATCATAAAATCCAACATCTGAAGTATGCAACAGGACATCTACAGAAGCCCGATGCGTTTTGGAAACAAGTGCTGTGGACTGATGAAGTTAAAATAGAACTCTTTGGACACAATCAGCAAAGGCATGTTTGGAGAAAAAAAGGAGCAGCATTTCATGAAAAGAACACCTGGCCAACTATTAAGCATGGGGGTGGATCTATCATGCTCTGGGGTTGTGTTGCAGCCAGTGGCACAGGAAACATTGCACGGGTGGAGGGAAGAATGGATTCCACTAAATACCAGCAAATTCTGGAAGCAAACATCACACCATCTGTAAAAAAGCTGAAGCTGAAAAGAGGATGGCTTCTACAACAGGACAATGATCCTAAACATACCTCGAAATCCACTATGGAATACCTCAAGAGACGCAGGCTGAAGGTTTTGGAATGGCCATCACAGTCCCCTGATTTAAACATCATTGAAAATTTGTGGGTAGATCTTAAAAGAGCTGTGCATGCAAGACGACCAAAGAATATTACAGAACTAGAAGCCTTTTGCAAGGAAGAATGGGAGAAGATCCCAAGTACAAGAATTGAAAGACTTTTAGCTGGCTATGAAAAGCGTTTGCAAGCTGTGATATCTGCCAGAGGAGGTGTTACTAAGTACTGATTGTGTAGGGTGCCCAAACTTTTGCACCATGCCATAATAATGTTTTTATTTTTTATTTTTGTTCAATTTATGGCATAAGAAGTAACTATGCATCACTGTTTGCAGAAAATATTGTGCATTTTTTCCATTTCCAAGAGAAACTGTGTTAACATCTGTTCAAATAAAAAATCACCAAAATCTGTTATGTATCAAGGGGTGCCTAAACTTTTGCATAAGACTGTAAAATTCTTGGTGAATGACCTGCTAAGGTTGTCTTCTAATTGTTAAGTGTAAATAGTATTGCGGAGCATCACTAATCTACTGCCAGTATATTCGTTTTAAGAATATGCAGTGAGTTACTGAGGAAGAGACGTTCATATGAGAAGCATGCTGTAATTTACTGACGAGAAATTACAGAGGAGAGACGCTGTTGTACTGAACAATCAGCAGACGCCGACGGGGGCTGACTGAGGAAGAGACGCTCGCAGTGTGCATTTGGTATGCCACAGTTTTATTAAAAAGGAGAATCCCTTTCCCCAGGTGAAACCTGAAAATTGATATTATGATGTAAAACAATAAGGACACAGGGATAACTTTGTTATTTTCCATATGAGCAATGAATTTCATTAATTAACTAATGCACTGTATATAGTAAAAGGTGGTACAGTACAAGTACTTGAAAAGTTTGCAGTTCATGAGTAAATCTAAGTAGCTTCTTGCCACCACTGCTTAAAGGTTTGTCTTATTCCAGTGGCATCAACATACCTGAATGATGTAAACCTCCTCTCTTCCATTGTACCACACCTCAAACTTCTTGTTGTCACCTTTGACATTTTCTGTGATCCCCACAGCACTCATCTGGACAGAGACAGTACGGCAGAGAAACAGAAGTCTAAACAAAGAAAAACAAGGATGTTTTTTTCCAAACCACCCAGGAGCCAACCACTGCAGAGCTAAAATACTCTTTAACCTTTGTTGTGTGTCACTGAACTTGTGGTAAATTGTTGGAGATAAGCTTCTGTTAAGAATGTGCAAGAATATTATGTAACAGACATTGTGAGTACATTATAAAACTAATATGATTTATTTTTAACTTTCTTAGTAAAAAATCCCCATGCAAAAACCAAAACCAACCATTAATGATTCTTGTTTATGAGTACCGTGTGTATACCCACAGCCTCGGCACAGGTCCTTCCTCTGTGCCACAGAGCACCACTGTTGTCCAAAAATGATTAAAAGACATCAGTGAGGCAGGAAGTGACATGTTCCTCCGTTACCATGAACACACTTTATTTTTACTCAGCACAGCACAAAACTAGCAAACTAGAGGTGTTTTTAAAAATTTTCATCTTCAGCAGAAGCATCCGAGGTAAGGAAGTCACAAAGCGAGAAACTGAGTGACAGACTAATGATTGTCTGTTTTAGTCTTTTCACATGCTGTGTTCACAAAATATCCATATTAAATTACATCAAAAACAAGTTTTTAATAAGTGTCTCCTCTATAAGATAGACCACCAGGATTAGTATAATGTTTTACTTGTGTACATTCTGAGATGTATTTGCAACTCATGAAATAATATAACAAACAAAGTCAATAGTGAACCTGGAGCTCTTGGGGCTCCTGGGGGACCAGGGCAATGGGGCAGGTGGTGATCCAGGTTGACCATTTATGACATTGCTGAGGCAGTTTTGGAGAAGCCTAGTGTATCATACAGTCTTTGTTACATGTTGAAAAGCATTTAAACCTGTAATAAGTGTCCACCAAGCATTTTAAATGCAAAGCTGTTTTCAGATTAGCATGTGGACAGTGTGAAAAGTTTTTCCTTTCAGAATTTTGTCTTAATCACTGAAGCCCTAACCTCCACACCACACTTCTCATATTCAAGAGGGCTGGAGCTTGAATGCACCAATGACAAACAGTGACGCCTTCAGATACAGACTTGTCACAAGAGGAACTGTAGGTAAGTATGTGAAATGAGCTTTGCTGATCATTCAGCACTTTTCATTTAACTTCAGTACAAATGAGGTCCTCAGCCCACATAGATGCAACCCTGCTGCTGCTCCTAGCACAATAGTCAGAAATAGTACTGTAACATTACAGTCTGAACTGTCCTTGAACCTCACTCATACTGTAAATGGTCTTATAGTTGTACAGTGCTTTTCTATGCATTGCAGCACACTCAAAGTGCTTTCACTGTTTGCCAGCACAGGCATCATCACAAATTAATGCAGTGACAGTGTATTAGCATTTATCTTAATATTTATTTATTTCATGTTGTATTTATTGCCTTTTTTGTAAATTACTTCATTTTATTGTTAGACTAATTCCATTTTTTATTATTGTTTGCTGTGTAATAAATTATTTTTGTAATATTCTTTCCCATTGCAATGAATGATTAAATATTTAACATTTTTTTAAATGTCATTATAGAATGTCACATTGCATCCTTGAATTCAAATCAACAAATGTGTTGAATGCATTTCTTTTCTCATAAAACCTCTCTAAAGCCACATTTGAAGTATTTCCAGTATTATTATGTATAACCACATTAACTTGCTAACAGTGTTCTTCTGTCTTTGCTGTGTGTGCAAACATGTGCACCCTTATGCACATGCACAAAATAGGTAATACAGAGCCCCGCTCATAGAAACTGTTTGATGGTGCTACTATAGATCAATAATTACACAGGGAACCTTCAGTGTGCAGTTATGTTGCATTTAACGTAAACCATTCTGGCCTTCAGACACCCTTAACAGGAGTTGTCATGAGTATTGTGGAGAATTTAGCTGAAAAGCTAATTCTACTTTCACTCATGCTAGACCATCAAATTACAGTGGGGCAGCTGTAGGTTGATGGTTCGCTTCCTAGTCTCCACAGTCCACATGTCCTTGGGCAAGACACTGAAGCCCTAGTTGCCCCTGGTGGCCAGGCAGCGACTGACAGTACAAAATTTCCCCACAGGAATTAATACAATATAATAAATTATCATCAAAGAGTCACACAAACAAAACAAAAGAGACATATCACATTTGTATCTGACCTTGAGCAAGTGTTTGAAGCTATATGATGGGGTCTTCTCATGTCCATCTGTGGTTTCTTCTCGTTTCTTACAAAACAGCAGCATTTGGTCATACAGGAACAGATGCCTCTGCATGGGCTTAAACCTGGCCAGGTCCTTCACCTGAAATCATAATCAGTCCACACGTTGTCTGTACGCTCGCATTCACTGTTTCTACTGTTATACTCATGCTACATGTTAGCAATTGTTTCTTTTTGCACCAGCATCTTATTCCCCATAAAC
Organism: Monopterus albus; assembly: GCF_001952655.1. Lineage (NCBI taxonomy): Eukaryota > Metazoa > Chordata > Actinopteri > Synbranchiformes > Synbranchidae > Monopterus > Monopterus albus. Next base: position 75,468 of record NW_018128262.1, on the reverse strand, counting down.
CCTCTTGCCTCCTGCACTATGCTCCTGTCTTGAGTCTTTTCCCTTACTGAAGGAGATCAAGGTTTTACAGCACACTTTGTCATTTTACCATCAGCAATGTCAGAGCCAGTTTGCGACAACCTTATTTTGTGAAAAAAGTGTGAGAAAATCCGCCCGTGTTGTTTCTTTGAGTATACTATGTAAGAAACTAACAACTGTACCGTTCATTGTGTTTATATTTTTAACCCATTATGATAAGTTACCTTCCAAATAACAAACTCACAACTCTGCTGTCCTGTTTAAGAATTCACTTTTCCCAATGCTTCATTATAGCAGGTGGTTTCAACTCCCAGAGACACACGTCCAGTGTAAATGGTTTTATGTAAAACTCTAACAGTGTTAATGATGTGAAGTCTTTCAAAAGTGTTAGTTTAACATTTTAAATGTGGTTCCCATAGAAACATTGGGAGAGAATTAATTTGAAGGGTGTTGAATTTGTGATTTCAAATTTTCTGTGTAGTTCTTTAAAGCTCTTGTTACTGACTGATTTTAAATGAAAGGCTTGGCATCCTAAAGCTGGTTTCCTGGAGTGTGGGTCTGTACCTTGCTGTGGCCTTTCTTGTGGTCAGTCCACACATTAAAGGACCCCTGCATCAGCAGCTTCCCCAGTTCATTCAGGTTTCCCTGTGAATATCAACACACAGACAGTCAGACTTTCAGAGCATGAGTTACTATACTCACTGCAGGTTCCAGACTGAGCTATGCAAAAGCTCACAAAGACTGGAGTGAAGATCAGTGGAAAAGAGTCTTATGGGGTGATGAATTGAAGTTTGAAATGTCTGGATCCAATCATCAACAAGATGTGAGAAGCAGAGTTGGAGACAGGTGAAGGAGGAGTGTGTTCTTGCAGCCTTCAGTCAAACATGGTGGTCAGCCTTGCTAAAACAGAAAAACTAATGATAGCCTAAGACTTTTGCATAGTACTGTACAAGACTCAGCGATATCAGGATGTCCCTCTAGAATCATTTTATTGATATCCATGGATGAAAATCAGGCTAACTGTATATTGTTTAGTGGGGTGGAAGCACTGGCACTCACTTTAGTTCTTTTGCCATACCAGGTCAAGGAGGGTAATAAAAAAATAAGTATCAATAACTCATAAAAGAAAGCAAAAATTATGATATTTTGTATAAACTGTATAATACTTCCATCAGTATATACTTATTTATTTGAGTACAAAAGTCTTTAAAGATTTAAGGCAAAGCAGACCTCAAAACCAGTGATGGCTATCTGGTGCATGGAGTCGTTGACAGATTTGATGATGTCCAGCATGGTAGCTAAAGCCTCCTCCAGCTCAGCCGTCCCCTCACCCTTACTGCATTTTAACATCTCCTGGAAGACAAGAAGGAGGAAGGAGGTTAGATAGATTGAAAAAGCAGGATAAAAGGAAGGAAAAACAAGGAAGTAAACAGAACTAGAAAAATGCATTTCCTGTCGAAGATGCTGACATGCTGAAGGACCGCCCTGAAAATGCTTGAAATCAATTGCTGAAAGCTGAAACAGCTGAAAGATGAGAAGAAATGGCTGAAGTTCTTTGTTGAAATAGTTGAGAAAAAATAGCTGAAGTTCTTTGTTGAATAATCTGAAGGATGAGATGCAATACAGTAGGAATGTCCTTGAAGAGCTGAACATTTTGATACCTGAATGGCTTTTCTAGCTGAAAATTTTGCCCATTCATTTGAATAGGGCAAAATTTGCTGGAAAAAAGCTGAATATTTTAAAAAGTATAAATGTTACAAAAAAAAGAATTATACAAGCACACATGTCCTAGAAGAGCTGATAGAAGAGCTGAACATTTTGATAGCTGGATGGCTTTTCTAATTCAAAGTATGCTGAACTTATTAAGATGTGAAAATGTTCCCGTTGGTCCCCACAAAGTAGTTAAAACAAGTAGGCTAGTGTGTGTGTGTGTGTGTGTGTGTGTGTGTAACTGTGTGTAGGTGTGTGTGTGTGTGTCTGTCAGAGTAGTCCTACCTACTGAGGACTACTACAGTGTTGCTACTGAAATGAGGCCTAAAATGTAAACGTAATTATGCAAAAAACGTAAAAGATATCAAAATGCTGTGTACATTATGAATAGCTGAAGAGTTGCTAAATAGGTAACAGTTGAAATGGTGTTTTTAGCTGAAGGTATGCTGAAGTTATTAAGATGTGAAAATTTTTCCCATTCATTTGAATGGGGAAAAATCTGCTGAAAAACACTAAATATAAAGTATAAATGTTACTGCATCCACACAAATACTGTGAAATTAAAAGAAGAAATGAGGAGGGAACAGGACTGATGTAGAGGCTACCATTGAGCGACAGGTTTGCAGTGGTAGCTATGGACTCATGATGTCAGTATTTCCAAAATCATCCTTACAGCCCTGACCCATGGTAAGGAGCAGAAGGCAAGACCTTTGACATTTAGCCGAACCTTTAAAGGAATATCTATCATTCTCTCTCAAACTCATTCATTCATTCATTCATTTTCTACCGCTTAGTCCCTGAACGGGGTCACGGGTGGGGCCAGAGCCAATCCCGGCCGGCAATCGGGCGAAGGCGGGGTACACCCTGGACAGGTCGCCAATCCATCGCAGGGCTAACACATAGACGAACAACCACACATACACGCACGCACTCCTATGGGCAATTTAGAGACACCAATCAACCTAAGCTGCATGTCTTTGGTCAGTGGGAGGAAGCCAGAGTACCCGGAGAGAACCCACGCAAGCACGGGGAGAACATGCAAACTCCACACAGAAAGGTCCCAGGTGGGGCCCGAACCCGGAACCTTCTCGCTGTGAGGCAACGGCGCTAACCACTGTGCTACCGTGCTGCCTGCTCTCTCTCTCTCAAACTATCTCTCTCAAATATGGGGTCACTTTAATAATTGGGTACCTACCTAACAACAACACAACACAGAGTTAGTTTGCAAGCCATTACAAGTCATTAAAAGTAGTAATTGCTAATAAATTATACTGTTCCCTACAGATAGCAATGGATCTTAACTGATTGTTTGAAACAATTTGAAGCTACATGAGTCATGTAACCTGCTGCCATTTTCGACGCCCCAATGTTGCAACTCTTCTATCTTAATGGCTCTTAGTAGCGCTTACACACCACTCTCGTCTCACTTTCAGTTTTGATTCCCAGTTAGTCATTGTCACTTCTCCTACTCACCACAGTGATCTTGAATGTTTCCAACTGGAACACCTCTATGATGCAAAAAACTAAGGTCAAAATCACTCACTCCAAAGTTTGTCTGAGGTTAAAATGCACTTGTATTGTCCCACTAGGCTAATTCAAGTTGGTATCTTTCAAAGTTACAGTCTATTTGAGACAAATTTCCCTATTTTGTTTACCTGATTAGTAGTTCCATTGGCGGTGGCAGAGGGATACATTCTAGTAGTTGCCTGTAGGTTTGTTGTTATTGGTGTTTTCCACTCAAGAGATGCTCATTGAGACAAATTTCCCTATTTTGTTTACCTGATTAGTAGTTCCATTGGCGGTGGCAGAGGGATACATTCTAGTAGTTGCCTGTAGGTTTGTTGTTATTGGTGTTTTCCACTCAAGAGATGCTCAGAGATAATATGGTAATGAGTTTGTATCTTACAGATTGGATAGCTGGAGTATTTTTGTAGCTTGTGATTTTAGGACACCAGGGCCCTGTATCACAAAGAGAGATTAGTGGCTTATCCAGCTCAGGTTTTCTGGTACCACAAATCTGGCTCACCTTTATTCAGGTTAGATAACCATAGCAACTTGTACTGCATTGCTAACCTGCTCTGGAGTATGGGGGTATTGCACAAAATCAAGATAAGGTATTAAGCCGAGATTTTCCAGTTATCCTGGCTGAATTTATCCCGGAATCAGTTGCTTGAAAGCAGGTTAAATGGAGCTAAATTGAGTTACTATGGAGGTGTATTCTTTGCAGCCAGCCTACTCCAGACCAGGCTAACAGCCAGGCGTGATTCATCCCAGTGCCTTATCTCTTCTGTCAGCAGTCACTCTGATCACAACCTGATGGATTCTTTTACAGTTAATCTGTAAAATGTGATAATCATTGTTATTGACTGCATTCATGAAGAATGCTGATCATATTACTGTTAGAAGTTTGATGAATTTTATTGCAGCTGTTGAGGTGATTATACAGACTGAAGTCAGTATATACTACTGTAGGTGTAATATTAACTTGGTGTTCTTGTGTTGTTTATTGACCATGTGATTGGAATAAAAGTGTTCCCACAGTGTAATGTGAAGTCTCCTGCATGCTGCACAGTGCTACCACTAACTAGTTTATTTTGGACATCAGTTATATATGTAAACTTCTATGTGGTTTTTCACCTTTGTGTATGATCTTTCTAAATGACATATATCTAAAGAAATATGAATGAGGTTTCTCACTCTTTTTAAAATAATTTCTGTTAAAATGCTGGTAAAGTTCTTCTACATCTGAGAGTCTGGGGGATGCTAAAGCTTTTCAGGCTGTTTTGTGTTCAAATGCAGTTTGTCTTGATGTTTTTGGACTTGGCTGATTAAAGCTTGGCCTCACACGGAGATGAAATAATCATAAAAAATAACAATTTTTTTTTTTAACTAATAAATAAATAAATATTTTTTATAATAAAACTGTATTAGGGTAAGTTAATTTACTCTATAATTGTATTTAAGTACAATTTTGAGTAACTTCAAATCACATCAAATCAAATTTTATTTGTATAGCGCCAAATCACAACAAAAGTAATCTCAGGACACTTTACAAAGTAAGGTCTAGACCTTACTGTTATCACTATTATTACAGAGGGAAAACCCAACAAATCCCCCTTGGCATCATGGGGCCCCCAGCAGCCTAGGCCTATAGCAGCATAACTAAGGGAGGGCTCAGGGTCACCTGATCCAGCCCTAACTATAAGCTTTATCAAAAAGGAACGTCTTAAGTCTAATCTTAAAGGTAGAGAGGGTGTCCGCCTCCCGAACTGAGACTGGGAGTTGGTTCCATAGGAGAGGAGCTTGATAGCTAAAGGCTCTGCCTCCCATTCTGCTTCTGTGGACTCTAGGAACCACAAGTAAACCTGCACTCTGAGAGCGAAGTGCTCTGTTAGGATGATAAGGCTCTACGAGGTCTTTAAGATACGATGGAGCCTTGTCATTAAGGGCTTTGTATGTTAGGAGAAGGATTTTAAATTCTATTCTGAATTTTACAGGGAGCCAGTGGAGAGAAGCTAATATGGGAGAGATATGATCTCTCTTGCTAGTTCCTGTCAGTACTCTGGCTGCAGCATTTTGGATTAACTGGAGGCTTTTTAGGGAATTATTGGGACATCCTGATAGTAAAGAGTTACAGTAGTCCAGCCTGGAAGTAACAAATGCATGGACCAGTTTTTCAGCATCACTTTGAGACAGGATGCTCCTGATTTTTGCAATATTGCGTAGGTGAAAGAAGGCAGATCTAGAGACTTGGATTTTGTGTGATTTAAAGGACATATTCTGATCAAAGATGACTCCAAGGTTCCTCACAGTAGTACTGGAGGCAAGAGCTATGTCATCTAAAGTAACTATATGATTAGACAGCAGATTTCTAAGGTTTTCAGGCCCAAGCACAATAACTTCAGTTTTGTCAGAGTTTAGAAGTAAGAAGTTGCAGGTCATCCAGGCCTTTATGTCTTTAAGACATGCTTGAAGTTTGACCAGCTGACCTGATTCATTTGGCTTCATAGATAAATATAACTGAGTATCATCTGCATAGCAATGGAAATTTATGTTGTGCTTCCTGATAATATTGCCTAAAGGGAGCATTTATAAAGTGAAGAGTATTGGACCTAACACAGAGCCCTGTGGAATGCCGTGACTAACTTCAGTTTGTGTGGAACATTTGTCATTAACATGAACAAATTGAAATCTTTCTGATAAATAAGATTTGAACCAACTTAGCGCAGTTCCTTTAATCCCAATAACATGTTCAAGTCTCTGCAGTAAGATGCTGTGATCAATGGTGTCAAAAGCAGCACTGAGATCTAAGAGGACAAGTATGGAGACAAGTCCTTTGTCCGAGGCTAGGAGAAGATCATTGGTGACTTTCACCAATGTGGTTTCTGTACTATGATGGACTCTAAATCCTGACTGAAAATCCTCAAACAAATCATTCTTGTGCAGAAAAACTGTTTAGCAACAGCTTTTTCTGGAATTTGGATTTTGGAAATAAATGGGAGATTGGATATTGGTCTATAATTAGCTAGGACACCTGGGTCAAGAGTAGGCTTTTTGAGTAGAGGTTTAATTACTGCAAGTTTAAAAGCCTGTGGAACATAACCTGTTAATAGAGGGAGGTTAATCAGATCTAGTATGGATGTGTTGATTAGGGGAAAGACGTCTTTGAGCAGCCTGGTCGGGATGGGGTCCAGGAGCCATGTTGATGATTTAGATGAAGCAATTGTTGAGGTCAACTCAGATAGATCTATAGGGGAGAAGTAGTCCAAGTATAAATGAGGTCTTACAGATGTTTCTAAAGCCATTGTAGTAGATGGCACATCTGTGAGAGCTGTGGGAGTGGTCCAACCAGTTTTTTTCTCTAATAGTTGTGATTTTATTTGTAAAGAAGCTCATGAAGTCATTGCTGCTGAGATCTAAGGGAATGTTAAGCTCAACAGCACTGTGGCTCTTTGTCAGCCTGGCTACACTGGTGAAAAGAAACCTGGGGTTGTTCTTATTTTCCTCAATCAGTGATGAATAAAATGTGGTTCTGGCACTATGAAGGGCTTTCTTATATGTTATTAAACTATCTTTCCAGGCTATAGAAAACTCTTCTGACTTAGTGGAGCGCCACCTCCTTTCCATTTTTCATGATGCCTGCTTTAGGGAGCGGAGCAACGCTGTACCACGGGGCTAGCCTCCTCTGTTTCACTACCTTCTTTTTCAGAGGGGCAATGGTATCAAGTGTATTACGCAGGAAGGCTGCAGTACTATCAACAAGATTATCGATTTGTGTGGGAATAAAGTTAAGGTGGCCTCCTTCCACTGTGTTGGCAAACGGCACTGAAGTAGATAAAGACGGAATTATTTCCTTAAACTTGGTAACAGCATTGCCAGATAGACATCTGCTGTAGTGGAATTGTTTCCCACATAGAGTATAATCCATTAATGGAAATTCAAACGTTATTAGAAAATGGTCAGACAGAAGAGGGTTATGGGGAAAAACTATTAAGTGTTCAGTTCCGATGCCATATGTCAGAACAAGATCAAGAGTGTGATTAAAACAGTGAGTGGGTTTATTTACAGTTTAGAAGAAGCCAACTGAGTCTAATAATGAACAGAATGCATTGTTGAGGCTGTCATTGTCGGCATCTACATGAATATTAAAGTCGCCTACTATGATTATTTTATCTGTACTAAGCACTAAATCAGACAGAAAGTCTGAGAATTCACTTAAAAACTCTGAATAAGGAGCAGGTGGACGGTATACAATAACAAACAGAACAGGCTTTTGAGTTTTCCAGTTTGGGTGTGAGAGACTCAGGGTGAGACTTTCAAATGAGTTATAACTATGTTTAGGTCTAGGGTTGATTAATAGGCTTGAGTCAAAGATCGCTGCCACGCCACCACCTCGGCCTGTGTTTCGAGGGATGTGACAGTTACTGTGACCAGGTGGAGTGGATTCATTTAGACTGACATATTCTTCCTGCTGTAACCATGTTTCAGTAAGACACAATAAGTCAATGTGATGTTCACTTATCAAATCATTCACTAACAGAGATTTAGATGAGAGAGATCTGATATTTAATAGTCCACATTTGATTGTCCTATTACTTTCTACTATAAGAGGAGTCATCTTAATTTTAATTAGGTTCTTATGAATAACTCCTCTGGAGTTGATTCTTGATTTATATAATTTAGGTGGGCGGGGGGCAGACACAGTCTCTATGGGGTACTGGGAGCGTAGGGTGGGTAGCAGCTGCAAGGACACAGCAGAGAGGCGTGTAAGACTGCGACCCTGCATCCTGGAATCAACTCTGGGTTGTCATAATTTAGGTTGTAAAACAAGCTCGTCCAGATTTCTAGATAAGAGAGCCGCACCACCCAAAGTGGGATGGATGCCATCTCTACTAATCAGACCAGGTTTTCCCCAAAATGGTTTCCAGTTGTCTATGAAGCCCACGTTATTTTCTGGGCACCACCTAGACAGCCAGCGGTTGAATGACGACATGCGGCTAAACATCTCATCACTGGTCACATTGGGTAGGGGTCCAGAAAAAACGACGGAGTCCGACATTGTTTTAGCGAAGTTACACACCGACTCAACATTAATTTTAGTGACCTCTGACTGGCGAAGTCGGGAGTCATTAGCGCCGACGTGAATAACAACCTTACTGTATTTACGCTTATCCTTAGTCAGCAGCTTCAAATAGGATTCAATGTCGCCCGCTCTGGCCCCAGGAAAACATTTGACTAGTGATGGGCAGATGAAGCTTCATGAGGCATTGAACCCTTTCAGCCAATTGGTTCACTCCAGCGCAAAGCTTCTTGAAGCTTCATTTGCTCTAGGAGGACATCTACTGGATGCAACAATATCAGTTGGCATGAATTTGAAGTGTGTGGCATTTTGCAGAAAGCCTGTGAATAAAACTGTATGCAAAACATGTATATTGTAGTGATGGCAGTATACTGTGT
>NW_018128262.1:65173-66672 GCF_001952655.1 Monopterus albus | reverse complement strand
AGAAAGGAGGAGAGGAAGAGGGGGAAGCCATTGCTCTCGATTAAGCTACTAGCTTAGCTAGCTTCTAAACTAGCCGACCTAAAGTAGCAAGTTAAATTTGGTAGTTAGCAAGAACTTCTGCAAAACAAGTGCTTTAAGTGGTGCAAGCGTATGTTGTCACTCAAAAATTCAGATCAACCTAGAAAATAGTGAGTTTAATTCCTAAGCAATCAGGAAGCAAGCACAACGCAGTGCAAATACAGAAAACAGGAAATGAGTACGGTTTACCGCAGGAAACAGCAGTCCGTCAAGGTTCCCCTTGTATACTATCTTTTGCATTCTTTGACATATTTCTACTTTTTGCACATTTTATTTATTTATTTATTTTTTACTTTACTGCATTTATTTTCTCTACTAGGCAGTATTCTTTCCAGGACCCACCCAGAAACACCAAGAAAGCCACATACTGTAAGTGCTTTTCAGCACATAAATGCAGACAGTCAGAGCCTTCATCTCAGCGACTTACAATCACACTGAGGGAATCCTCTCATTCTCTGCCAAGACCTCAACACAGTAACACTCAGCTGGGGGTTTATGAGTATCCTCATACCTGCCTGGCACCTCTCACCTGAGGACAGAGTCCAGCCACTCTCAAAGAATTTGTTTCCAAAACCAATCAGGTGCAGCTACTACCAGCTCTGGTACCCTCCCCACCACAGAGGTGATGTTCCCCGTCCCAAGATCCAGTTTACGATACCAGGAGTTGAGATGCCTGGATCCTTGTGTTCACCTGACAAGACTTTCGAGGCTTAACTCATTGTGTGCATTAGATTTGATGATCAAGATAATACATCTATTATAGTGATGGAAAAGTAAAGACTCTGCAGAGTGATTGGAGTCCCTTGGTTGCTCTCTATCAGTGTAACAGTCCACTGTTGGTAAGATACAGAAGTGTGTACCTCACAGTGTATGGCCACACATTATGAGGACCAGTCTGAGTTTTTACCATGGGAGTGAGGACATTTTAGCTGATCCTCACAACACACAAAGGACAATCTGAGGTATAAGAGTTTGTTTTAGAGACAAGGTTAGGATTAGGCAGTTGGCTTTGATGGTTAGGGTTATGGTAAAGGCCTAGGGAATGTTTTATGTCAGTGTTTTCTCAAATAGCTGCACAAATGTTTGTGTATGTGTGTGTGGGTGCACATGTGTCATATAGTGGGGACTGAAACCTGCGCACACATTCACACTGTGGAGAACTGACTTCCTAGAGTGGGGACAGAAACAAAACGTAAATCATTACATTTTAGAGTGATGACTTGGTTTAAGGTTAAAGTGAGGGTTGGGATAGGCGAGTAGTGGTTACGGTTAAGGTTAGGGTAAGTCTCCAGGAAAAGAATATCAGTCAGTGCGATGTCCCTTGAAGTGGTGGAAACATGACATTGTGTGTGCATGCATGTAGGTAGTTACTTTGAGCATGAGTTGATATTTGGTGATCCTCTGGACAGGCTTCAGCAGGT
>NW_018128262.1:59241-65155 GCF_001952655.1 Monopterus albus | reverse complement strand
ATCAAGAGGGAGCTTGTGATCCAGCTTCTTCTGGCAGTCCTGTTGGTAGAAACAGCAAACATCAGGAAGGGACCTGCGACAAACATTTAGGTATAAAGTTTTAGTGGGCAAAATGTTCATGTCAAAACACACCTTCACTATGTATCCCGTCTGGTTAATGGCATAGCAACACATTGTGTCAGTGTTACTGTCAGGAGATTTACTGTAAATTATAGTATCAGATTGGACATAGTTTTCCTGATGTACACTAAGTCACAAACCAAATGCTGAGACCTAACATCATACACAACACCAGAAATGCGGAACTTCTTCATGACCTCCATTCGAACTACTGGCTCAAAAGACCTTTAACTCATTAAATCTTATAGGGGTCACAAATACAAACAGTTATATTAGAGTTAGCTAATGCAGCTAGAAGTTGTTGTTGTGTGTGTTGTGTATGTGCTACCTGAAAAAAAAAGCTGTCTCCACACTGTCTCCAGAGAACTTCAGAGCGGGGCTTGTTCTGACAGTACTTCTCATACACCTGAAGCTCTTCTTTCTGCCAACAAAGATCACTGAGTGAAAAATCAATCATCTCTTGTCAGTTTCTGTTCAGTTTGAGCTATGGGTGGAATATGGAAAGTATATGCTCATCACTAGCCTGTAGACCTCATTTACTCATACAAATAGAAATTTATACATTACTAATTTTGGAGGAAACACACTGTAACTGTAGTGAAGTGCTGAACATACAGTACAAAGCACAACTCTGACACCAGATCAGAAACAGACCAGTGGAAAACTTATATTTCAAGGTCCTCTCCAAAGTAACTGACATACTGAAAAGTAAAGTTTTGTTTGACTGTGTCAAGTTTATTTTTCAGTAAATTATCCAGCTGAGTTGCCGGACAATGCTTTATTCCAGATTGACAGATGAATGTGATAGTGAGCCTTTACAATACAGCACAGGAAATGTGTGTTTGTGATATAGAATTGCTTTTGCTGTCCATGTCCAGGTATGATTGCAGGCTCTATTTAACTGTTCCTCCCTTCTGTGTCCTGGCTTTCATCATTCAAATTCTCATCTTCAAATACAGAACTGTCCGTATGGATAATGGTTAGGTTATGAAGGATACAGGCAGATATAGTTATGCCACTTTTGTAAAGGTTGGCTACATCTATGCCCAACATCAGCTTAGGGAGCCTACTTTTTAACCTACCAAATGCTGTCTCTACTAGCTGCTGCTTGGATGAAAGAGCTATGTTGTACTGTATTTCCCCCTGTTAGGTTGCCATGATCCCTGTAAGGAGTCAGACACTAGGGCTGTGATGTATGCAGCATCACCATGTGTTATTCTCCACTTAAAGTATACTCCAAACCACACTCGTACAGGCTGGACAGCCTGAGGGCACTGACATCATGCAGTGTTCCCGGACAACCAACACTTACATCTATGAACCTTAGACCTTCACTGCCTGCCCCCTGGAGTATGACACTGAACTCTCTTTCTATTGTAAAATGCCCTAGGATTTCCTACCAGGGCTGCAGCAATGTGTGATCCATCAATATATCCCACCACACCAGGAAATCTACTGGCCTCTCTGTTGCTGGTAGTTGCCTAGGGTTGAGCCATATGATGGTCTTGGACAGAGCTTTGCTCACTTTTCTCCTGCATCTAATGACACTGGAATCTGACACATTAAAGAGATGAGCTATGCTGGTTATTGTATCTTTTGAAGGAATCTGCAAAACAATGCCAGTTTATTGTGTGATGAGGCTGATGTACATCCTGGTGATGCAATGACTTGGCTGTGTATGTTTAGCGAAACTGATTGTAGAACTGTGTGGAATGGTGCACTCCATTTAAGAGAGTTTCCTCAGCCTTGCTGCTACATAATAAGTGGCATGCTGGGACGGCCAAAGGGAACACGGCCAAAGGAACGTGGATCATGACTGCCAATCTGGAATGCTGGCGAGAAACACTGGACACTTTTGAGACAACAATCTGGCAGTCAGTGGATCTACGTAGCTGGCTTAAATACAGCATGACTTGATTATCCTAATAGAAAGCAGGTGAGTTTATTGAGCTAGCTGGAGCTGGTAGAGAGCAGTGAAATTGGAACATAAAAGCAGGGGCCAGACAGGAAGGAGGAATGTGCCAAAATAAGAGCTTTACAGAGGAAGTGCCTGGAATCATGTCACTATGTAAGAATTACCAGTTATCTCATGCAAGGACCAGTTCACCACTTTATTTGAAGAGACACAAACATGAGAAGCAGATAATTATTAAAAGTTAATTATTAAAGTAAATTTTGATTACATCTCATGGAATTCAACAGAGAAGAGGCAACTGAAACACCTTAGTTGTTGCATTCATTAATGTAATCAGCTTATATGTATAATATACTGTTAATTCTTGTACAGTCCTGGTAATTCATCAAGATTTACACAACTGTAAATTTTCATTATATTTTTGGTAATTCATCTAGTCTTATTATAAAGTGTTAGCTAAAATACTGCATTATACAGAAGAATGTTTCAATCTGAATGTAGTGGAGTAATGAGTAATGATATATAGATAAATAGACAAAAAGACGGACAGGCTCCACTGTGTACTCTCACTGTTGAGAGCTGAATCAATCACAATTCAAATTCCTCCATGTCTTTACACAAACCAGCCTTCGAACTACACCCATGGAAATTTCAAGTTTCTCAGTCCTTATATAAACAAATCAGATATCAAACTTAAACAATCTTAGGATTTTACTATAAACTGAGGACTCAGTGTCACTGACCATGTGATTCTTTAACAGTGATACAAGCCTCGATACGAAGCTGTGGCAGAAACTGCGGTTAAGGACTCAAGCCAAACTTTAGAGCCTCAGTGTCATACTGTATGCATCATCCCTACTACCTGTGTTGCACCTAATTTTTGGATTTTGCCTTTTGTTAGTCTTCCTGGTAGAGATGTCCTTGTTTGATACTAATTATTGGTATCAGTGGACATATTTTACAGGATCAGTATCAGCCAGAATCCAATTCCAACCCTTATTTAAAACTACAGTCCTGTAGTCCTGTTGCTGGAGGCCCCTCTGTGTGTTTTTGTCACCATGTGCTCCCTGGGTGAGTGAACATATGCCTGGTATAGACACGAGCGCAAGCCCCCACGATGTGCATGTGAGATGTTACGCACAGCACATGCTAAGCCTTCAGTGTTGACACGTTTAGTTTTATGCTTTTGTGCAGTGGTGCTACAACAGCCACCACCTACTTTAATGCAGTGTTATTAAATTGTCAAACACTGGTATCTAAACTGGACTGGTTACCCAAACTGTGCTTTCACATATGGATACAAAGTGGTAGTTTGTATTTGCCCTGTAATGAATCAGTAGTTGTGAGAGTGTGCTGTCCAGCTCCCAGTCATTCTTCTATTCATATCTATAATTTAAGAAAATAAACTTTTGGGGCCAGGACCTGACCAGTATTTGGATCAACAAGCTCCTGAACAATATAGTGGGCCAGATTAAATTCAATATCAATATGTCAGATATTTAATGAACATTTACGTATGCTTGGTAAATATAAACATCATATTGGAATAAGCAAAAACATAAAATCAAAGGAGTCAAATTGGTATTGAGGCCACAAAACTGGATCAGGACATCCCTACTTCCTGGACTTTTGCTTTGGCTTACTTGTCTGCTGTCTTCCAACCTGCATGTTGATTTCACCTCCTGTGCTCCTTGCTGGCTTTAGTTTGCCTAGATTCTGAGTAAGACCATTCATTTGTGTATTAAAATACACTCACTGCATTTGCCAGCATCTACCTCTTTATCTGCAACTGGGTACACTCCCTTTGCTGTTATGCAAATGTGAAAATAAATACCTGAAAATTGTACTTAAGTTTTACCCTTATGTGGGTGAATGCACAGTTATTTTCTACCTGTTTCAAGCTACTTACTCTTTTCAGAAAGCAAGTTCCCACCAGCTCTGGCTTCTCTGCACAGTTCTCCAACTCCCTCAAAAATGTCCTGTAGGTAATTTATGAACAAACAGAATATGAACACAAGCCTCACTATGTGGTAAATAAATAACATAAGTGCTTGGCTTTGATTGGCAGTTGGTCAGTATTTAGACTCTGAAGACACTTGCAACTAGTTTTGCACATATTTGCTCAGAACGTCCTTACTGTATACTATTAGTACTATACTAATAGCAGTATTAAGAGGGCTTCAATCAGCAATACTACAATTTCTACTCACTTTATTATAGGGTAACTACTCTGACTCTTGTCACGTGGTTCTGAGTGTTTTTTCAGTCCTGTCATTGTGCCTTGTGGTCTGCCTTGTTTGTTATTGATCACTGTTTCCTAAACACCATTTGGCAGGGCACAATACAAAATGCATTCCACCTACTTGTTGTGAAATTCATATATCTCTGGCAGGTTTCCGAACAGCACATCCCCTTTGTTCTGCAGGGAGGGGGGGATGAGGTGGCTGAGCTCTGAGTTAAACAGCTCTGCAAAATACCCCTGGAGAGATGAAACAGTGAAGGAGAAGGCAGATTACAAAAACTGGATAGGCAGGAAACACCACAGTGAATCATTGAGACTGAGGCAATCACACAGAAACAGGCGGCTATGGCTGATGAGATAAACTGCTACATCGCGCTCCGTTACATGTAATAGGGTAAAGCTTTTGTGCAGGGCCAATCGAACACAAAATTGATTGGACATATGCAACCTCGAAGAGCATATGGAGTTCACACACTAACAGGAGTATGACTATTGGATTTATGAGGAGAAGAAAGGCAGTGTTCTTTCTGATGGTGATCAGCAGATTCACCACTGCTGGGCCTCTGGACTGGAAACTATTTCCAGTAAGAATTTCCCTACTGAGTGGAGTCAAGTTCCTCTTATCATTCATAAAGGAATGCAAAATAAATGTTTTTAGAAGAACAAGTCAGACTTTTTAACTGCTAAGTCCAAATTAATGGTGTACTCTATGTCTAGACTGGCCCCCTGTGTTAAACAGCACTTGCTTCTCTCGCTGCACAGCAAAAAAACAAAAAAACTAAACAGTACAGGGTTGCAGTTGTTTTCAGTCATGATACAGTGTTAGATGGATAAGAGAAGCCTTTAGCCAGCAGACATACTGTACCTCCATGATGCTTTGCAGTTCCTCCACATATAGCCTCTCTGTTTCAATTAGCTCAGTCATGATGTGCCTGCAGAGAAGGGGGAAAGAACAAGTTCATATAACCTTCTAACAGAATAGCCCCCGATGCCATTAATTTGGCTAGTAAATAACCAGTAACTATGCAATAATGACACCCTCACTGAGCAGAGGGTTTTGGATGAACTCTGAGATCACACTTCATCAGGATTTATCTCCCCAATGACAAACATAACACCATTACATGTAGAACAAGGGAAGCTTGCACTTTCCTGCGCCAGTCATATCTATCAGTCATGTTTACCACGTATACATTTAAACTTTAGCCTCAAAAAGAGCCTCATTTCTGTGATCAACATAATAATAGGCAACCAAATTCAAGCTAAACCACTGTGCAGCACTTTCCTGTGGGAGTCGGTTACTCATGTTCGCCACTTCTTCTGTTATATTTTATGTTCCTTCTACTAAGTTGGTAATTGCATCCTTAATCTTCATGTTCAAGCAGATGGACTTAAACTGAACATTCATCTCCAGCTTTCATGAGCTCCAAAACAACTGCTGTTTGATTCTCTTCACGTGGCTGAAGTCAACTTTTTCGTCACGCTTCAGTAGCAGCTGTTTCTTTGCCATAAAATCTGGTACAGCTATGCAGAGAGACCCAGACTCTACACATGTTGTCTACACATGACTCTACATGTTTTTGTGCACTGTTTTGGAACTAAATAAAGTGTAGGTGTACCATTGAGCACAGAAAGAA
>NW_018128262.1:55014-59139 GCF_001952655.1 Monopterus albus | reverse complement strand
ATAGATGCAAATCAATAAGGAATTAACATCCTGTTAATATGTGAGGGATGACTAGCATCTGAACCCACAGGCGCTCAGTCAAAAGAGAAAGGGATCCAAAATCATTCAAAACCACATCAACAGAGAATCCTCCAAATAGACATCTGGAGCTGTGTGTAGACCTTCACCTCAATAGCCTCCTGACTGCACTTCCCCATCTGTTACATTCCTCAGTGTCGAATTAAAATTGGCTTTACCCAGAACTCCCACTCCTCCCGCAGACGGTCACTTCTGTTTCATTTCCATGCCATTCAAAGCCTTTCCTTCATTCCGTCATTACTCTCATTTGCTTCACTTTGAAGTTTGTTTAGATAGTGTTTAATGCTTATGTGTGTTTTATGATGTTGTGTTATTGTTGAATTAGTTAATTCTCCCCAAAAGGTAATCATCTCTGGCTCAGAATCTCTTCTTGGCAGTTCACCGAAAGGAATTTTGCACACGTGTTATGTCAGAATGCAGAGTCAGTCCTTGACTGATGGTATGGATGACAACCTAAATTGCACAAACACCACACAGTACCATATTTTTCCAACAATACCACATTACTATCTACATTTAAGAATCCGTTACCTAAAAATGAACATGTGGAGAAGTGGAGTTTGTTTATATTTCTCAGGAAATGCAGGATGATTAGATTTTGTTTGGAAGCCAGTACTGAGCTACTTTCTAATGGGGGGTTCATATTACTGTATATTTGGGATTGCACTTCCTGGATGAAAATGAATCCAGATGGTACATGACGTTTATGAGGAGGGGGGAGAAAGTGAAGTACCCAGTGGTTCCTCCCCCTGTACAGCATATACCCACCCACCCCAGCATGCAATAGGTCTCTCTCACACACACACACACTCACATGAGGCTGTCGTCAGCCGGACTACTGCATGTACCAGGGAAACAGAAAAGAAGGAAGAAAAGTGGAAAGTGTGACTAAGTGGTAGAAAGTGGAGTTGGTGAAAGAAAAGACGTTGTTGGAAAGAATGAGGCAGAAAAAGTGAGTGTCAGGAGTAGACCAATAAGAAGAGAGTTTACACAATCTGAGAGGAGGACTTCTGCGTACCTGGACTCACATATGCTTTGGACTTAAAGATGTTGGTAAGTTGGCAACACAGACTTTCTGTGTGCTTGTGTGTTGAAGGGTGTTGCTCAAATTGAAGTCTTTAATACCTTCCAGTGTTTAAGGGTAAAGGTATCAGCTCGCAGTAGCAGACTGACAGAGTTACGAAGACAAGAGGAGAAAAATCAAGTTATCACAATGATGAAGTCAGACAGAACTCTAAGCACATATTTCACCAGGTCTCTATGGTGATGTTGCTGAGCCACATCCAGAGTTGACAGGAGTATTCCAGCAAAATGGGGGGCACTGAATCAGGCTCAGGCTGAGCAGGCTAGCAGGGGAACAGTACAAACAGGACGTAGCAACTAACAAACTCAAGACAGGACAAATTTAAAAGAGGTTAACTTCAATGCTTAGATATGTAAACCATGGAGTAAAAAAAAAGATCTTTGCTTTACACTAGGTGTGTTATTGGTATCAGCAGATATTAAGTATCTGCTGATACCAATTCCAATCCAATACTCATATTTACCTACAATAAATGTTCATTAAATATCTGACATATTGAAATTGAAATTAATCTGGCCCATTATATTCTTCAGGAGTTTCTTGATCCAAATACTGGCCAGGTTCTGGTTCCAAAATTTAAATTTTATTAGCTTAAATCACTGACATGAATAAAAGAATAACTGGGAGCTGGACAGCACTCTCTCAGACCTACAGACTCATTAAAGGACAGAAACAAACTACTACTTTGTCTCTGCATGCCAACACACTATTTGTGTAACCGGTCCCATTTAAATAGTCCTCTCTGGCAATTTAATAATGCTACATTAACAAAAGGTGGCAGCTGTTGAAGCGGCCATGTTATGATGAGTCAATGTGAGCAGCTTCTTTCACGTTTCCAACCCGTGAGTTTCCATTGTGTTTTGGTTAGCCATCTTGCTAACGTAGCCTACTCTACCTTAGCACCAATTCTACCACCAGTGTGTCGGCACTGATAGATAAAAACACTGTTTAACATCCAGTACTAATGAAAATGCACAGCGTGCCATTATGGTGCGTTAACTGTGGCCCATATTTGACAGTGAATAGCAGTGAATGCTCATGCTAGGCAAACAAAGGTCTTCTTGCCAGTTGATGTAACTGTCCGGTGCAATGAAAACTGAACCAGATCCAACTGCTTTGACACACTGGGTCATTGGATAATTTTGCCAGAGGCCCCTGTGGTGCTGGTGCTAGCTGTGGTGCACACAATACCCCATAGAAATGAATGGGGAGAGCGGTGTTTTTTCACACCTTTGAAAATCAGCAACCGAGATGGCATGTCAAGGGTCGTTCTGTGTATGTTATATGTGCTGTTGTCCCACCCCTAACAGTTCAGTCCCTTCACAGTATTTGAACAGGGTGCCACCATTTGTTGTTAATAAAAGCAGCAAGCTCTTATAGATACACCTTATATCTCCTCTCCTCCATCAGTCTCTGCTGCTTGAACCCATGTCTATTCTCTCGTTTTGTTGTTGTTTTTTTTTTGGCACAAAGTATCAGTATCAGCAATACCAGCCTCGATTTTATTTGGTATCAAATGGGAAAGGAAATAAGTGGTATCGCACATCACTAGTCTACAATGAAAGCATAGCACATGAAGTGCACATTGTGAGAGGCTCACACTCATGTCTGTGTTCACTTGCATAGGAAATGCTTGGTGTACAAAAACACACAGAGGGGCCAACAAAAACACTTCGGGAAAAAGAAAACTACGGTCCAAAAAACAAATAGTAGACAATGAGGGAATTATTGGCTACACTTGCATGTATATGTACAGTGTATTGAACCAGCCAGAAAACTACGTACACTTGAAAAAGAAATGCATGTTGAGTAGGACTGAGTGAACAGCTGATAGATCGCGTGTACTAACTGTTTTTGCTTGGCGTATTTCACTATTTTGGTGGAGTTCTGTTTGGACCTAGTGAGTTTTCGTTATTGTGGTGGATTCTGTGAAGTGTTTTATGTGCATAGCTAAAACAGGATAAAGCTAAAACAGGCTTCACGTCTCAGCTGACTGAGTGATATGCCAGCCCACACCCAGGCAGCATAGACAGCTGGATTGATTAGTACAACAGCTTATGAGCTACATGTCTCAAATACAGGACTGTAGCTCTAAATAAAGAACAGAATTGGATCCGCTTTATTCTGGCTGATACAGATCCAGTGAAATATGCCTGAATTGGTGCTGATCCCGATACTTATTATCAAATCAAGTGTAACCGGCGGGTTGGCCACGCCTACACCGCCTGGTTAGTAATTTGTCAGAATAATCATAGATATAAATAACACCTGGGGAGATGCTGTTGCAATAAGCAATGTTTGTGCTGGTCGCTGCTGTAACCGGTCTGAAGTGAATCTCCCTCCATTGAGCTGTGTCCTGTTTCTCCTTTAAGGTATGTCCAATGGGCTGATTGTAGATCGGATCTGTTGGAGTGTAAAGTGTTTAATCAGGTTGTTTTGGTTGTAGACTGTTTTTAGGAGATTGCCCCATGCTCTCCAGGAGCGATAATTGATGCGAGCGTGATCCAGTAGAAGTTGACGTCCATCGCACATGTATGCTAGGGAGACGTGCAGCCAAGGTAACCTGTAGCATTGTTGGTTTTAATTGTTTTGATGGGGTCTATGTTATTTATTAACAGTGGCTTTACTTGTGGCAGGGGTGATAGCCACTGCTGCGTTGCTTATGTGATGTTTTGCCTCGTTTGCTTTTATGTTAAGAGGTTTACCTAGCATTATGTTCCCTATTTATTGTATTGTTTTCCAAATAGGGTTTAGTCAATTTTATGGTGTGAATGGTTTTATGCACAGGAAGGCAAGGCCCTTTTATGTTTGGTTGGTTGATGTGTGATTAATTAATTTGTGGTGTTTATTTAATGATGCCTTTTAACCTGTTGACTCTGACCATTTTATTCCTGTTCTGCACTGTATTTATTGAGTGGGGGGGAAACTTCTTCTTATAGGTAGCATTTTAGCTTCTGGGGTTA
>NW_018128262.1:43084-44194 GCF_001952655.1 Monopterus albus | reverse complement strand
GGTGTTAGGTTATTTTTTAGTTAGATAGATATTCAGAGATTTGTTGTCTATGAGTGTTTAGTGCAGACTGCAGGCACGTCAAGGTTACAGGAAAACTGCTGTTAGTGTCAACTGTAATGCTAGTCTTAATATTTGTCTTAATGTGTAAGGTTATGTCCAATTGTTTTAGATACACACCACGAAAACAACAGTCACGCACCTTGACTTTTCCTCATGTTTTGGCTAAACGATAGAGCAGCTGCAAAGCTTGCTTATCGGGTGGCGTCACGGTTTGACGCCCCTTGTAGCATGGGCTAGCCCAAAAATGATTAATATTATATAGGTTGTTGGGTCCAGACTTGCTCAGCTTTCTGCTGCCTGCGCGCAGGTAGAGGGGTGAGAGAGCTCTGGACGTGTACTGTGAATTTTACCTGTGATCCTCTGAATAAACCAGCACGGTTATTTTTTATAAAATCTAAAGCAGTCTCTTTCGTCTCATTGAGAGTTCCTGGTTTGAAAGAACCGGAAGAAGCTACACAGAAATAATAGCTTATAGGGGGAACTACTAAAAGTTACTATGGTCTGAGTTGCCTATGCCTGTATACTGGCCCGGTCACACAAGACATTTATACATTATACCCAAAAACATTAAAATTGGAGTCTTGGTAAACCAAAATAACACCAGAGTTGTTGTATGATGAAACTCAACTGTCATCTTCTTTATAAATAACAGTTCCTGTGGAATTTAGATGAGGACCTCTTGGGCAGAAAAGACGGCACAGAATCCAAGTGTCCCAGCTCAGTTTGTAGAGTTGTCAGAGTCCACTGACAGTATGATTCAACTCGGATTGAATAAACATGTGTGACTGCAGTTACTGTAATACTTCACCCCAATGCCCATTTCCAGTTTGTCAAAGGAAGCATGTTATTTTACACTGTGGTCAGTTCAAGTACACTAATTTTACTGGTTAGACAGGACATGTTCTCTCTCTTTCAACCCATAGTTGCCTCCTTTGCACATTTGTTTACAGTCAAAACCTCTCATTTACAAGGGAAGCAGGGTTTGTAAACAAGTCACACAGACTTAAAAATCACTATTGGTCATTACTGCTCTTTAGACTTGCTTGAACC
>NW_018128262.1:34277-43063 GCF_001952655.1 Monopterus albus | reverse complement strand
TCCAGTAAGCTGACTTTATCTGCACTATATATTGTAATGGAGAATTAAAAAAAAAAAAAACCACAAGCTGGTTAGACTGCTGGGTGTCAAATATCAACACTGGAGCACTGATGGCCATTAACATGTCCAGTTGAGTGCATGTGCTAATTCTAATGAAATCACACTGCAGCGCTCGGCAAAGAGCCTCAAATTTTGGCCAGCCCCACTTATTTGTACATGTAGTCTCTTTTGACCATTTGAAATGAAAAGAACAAACCAAACCACTCAGAATACATTGAACACATACAAGTGACCTCATGAAAATCAACCAGACATTTGGTCATATGACCCGTCATCAAATAGTGAGAACTGCTTCTTGAGGTGTCCTGGCAGTTGTAAGATATGATCACGGTCTACACCGCAGGCCACCCCTGGCTAAATAGTATTTGCAGTCAGCAAGTAGTCATCAGTGTACATCATCACCTTCTCATGAAAGTGAAAGCTGGGATATCAAAGTTCACTTAAATTTTGTTTTAAGAAATGAGTTTAAAACACCAATATACATTAATGGAACAATGACACTTGTATAAAAGAAAGTATTTTACCAAACAATATTAAGCAGACATGGTTACAGGGGAATGAAAGGAACTTTGGCCACTTGCTGATAAAAGTCAAAATTTAAGTAACAAAAGGACTCATTATACAGCAGTGTTATAATGTACTGTATATTTGGTTATTACTGATTGTGGCTGTTTGAAATGGAGCTAAATGTACAGATGTAGGCATTCAAAGGGTCATAATTTTGCACCGCGTTATATTTGTGGCATGGCCAAATGGAAGGCAGCTACAGTGAAATGTCCCCCATCGTCAGACTACCTGACCAGCTCCCACATTTAATGGGTCTCCCTCTCTCTGTAATGGCTGGCCATACTGCACAGTGTGGAGATATTTAAGGACATTCCTGTTTGTATTTTTTATTGTTTGTAACATTTATACTTTTCAACATATTTAGCTTTTTTCAGCATTTTGCCCCATTCAAATGAATTGGAAAAATTTTCACATCTTATCTTCAACATACCTTCAGCTAAAACCGCCTTTTCAACTTAAAAACTATTCAGCCACTCTTCAGCTATTCATACTGTAAACAGCTTAATTTTTTATGGTTTTTGCATAATTATTCCTTACATTTTAGGTCTCATTTCAATAGCTACACTCTAGTATTTCTCCATGGGAAGGACTACTTTCTTTCTCATGTACATACATGCACACAAACGCCTAACCTCCCCCACCCTTCAAGGACAAGGAAGTTTTCTAAACTTCATACCTTTGAAATATTTAGCTTTATTTTGAAAATCATGCCCCATTCATATTAATGGTGAAATTCTACTTCAGCATAATTTCAGCTATCAAAATGTTCAGCTCCTTGAGGACATTCATGCTGCTATTCAGAAGTTTTCTAAACTTCATACTTTAGAAATATTTAGCTTTATTTTGAAAATCATGCCCCATTCATATTAATGGTGAAATTCTACTTCAGCATAATTTCAGCTATCAAAATGTTCAGCTCCTTGAGGACATTCATGCTGCTATTCAGAAGTTTTCTAAACTTCATACTTTAGAAATATTTAGCTTTATTTTGAAAATCATGCCCCATTCATATTAATGGTGAAATTCTACTTCAGCATAATTTCAGCTATCAAAATGTTCAGCTCCTTGAGGACATTCATGCTGCTATTCAGAAGTTTTCTAAACTTCATACTTTAGAAATATTTAGCTTTATTTTGAAAATCATGCCCCATTCATATTAATGGTGAAATTCTACTTCAGCATAATTTCAGCTATCAAAATGTTCAGCTCCTTGAGGACATTCATGCTGCTATTCAGAAGTTTTCTAAACTTCATACTTTAGAAATATTTAGCTTTATTTTGAAAATCATGCCCCATTCATATTAATGGTGAAATTCTACTTCAGCATAATTTCAGCTATCAAAATGTTCAGCTCCTTGAGGACATTCATGCTGCTATTCAGAAGTTTTCTAAACTTCATACTTTAGAAATATTTAGCTTTATTTTGAAAATCATGCCCCATTCATATTAATGGTGAAATTCTACTTCAGCATAATTTCAGCTATCAAAATGTTCAGCTCCTTGAGGACATTCATGCTGCTATTCAGAAGTTTTCTAAACTTCATACTTTAGAAATATTTAGCTTTATTTTGAAAATCATGCCCCATTCATATTAATGGTGAAATTCTACTTCAGCATAATTTCAGCTATCAAAATGTTCAGCTCCTTGAGGACATTCATGCTGCTATTCAGAAGTTTTCTAAACTTCATACTTTAGAAATATTTAGCTTTATTTTGAAAATCATGCCCCATTCATATTAATGGTGAAATTCTACTTCAGCATAATTTCAGCTATCAAAATGTTCAGCTCCTTGAGGACATTCATGCTGCTATTCAGAAGTTTTCTAAACTTCATACTTTAGAAATATTTAGCTTTATTTTGAAAATTTGCCCCCATTCTAATTCATGGAAAAAATGTACTTCAGCATACTTTAAGGTAGATATGCCTTTCAGGTGTCAAAATGTTCAGCATTTTATTAATAAGTTCAGCATAGTGTATTATCAAAATGTTCAGCTCTTCAAGGCCATTCCTACTTTATTGCATCTCATCCTTCAGATTATTCAACAAAGAACTTCAGCCATTTCTTCTCAACTATTTCAACAAAGAACTTCAGCCATTTCTTCTCATCTTTCAGCTGTTTCAGCAATTGATTTCAGGCATTTTCAGGACGATCTTTCAGCTTATCAACATCCACACGCATTTACGACAGGAAATGCATTTCTCTAGTTTATAATGTTATTGCAGCGAGACTTGCTTTTCTGATGAGAGGTTAAAATAATGCCCAGGACTGCATGCTGCAAGCTAGTAACACCACACCATGAGTTGTGTGTCACCTCTCAGTTTTTATAGGAGAGAGGGTTGGCTCATGTGTGCAAAGGACAAAATCCTAAAATAGCAACACAATCCACAAATAATAACATGTTTTTAGTGTAATCCGCCCCCAAGGGTTTTTTTTTTTTTTTTTTTTTTTTTTACTTCTAAGCAGGCATTCATATAGCAGCCAATGGGCTACAATTTGTGTGTGCACGGGGTGCTGTACCTGTGAGTGTAGGCTGAGCGCCACCTACAGATGTTATACTGTAACACACGGAGTTCTGCAGGACAAATGACAAACACTGTGAAAGTGTATGTGTGTGATTAACATTTCACACACACATGGAGTCATAATGACAGTTTATGTCTTAATGCTTAGAGCCTATGCATGCACATACTCAAAGATCATATGGAGTTATGCTTCACAGTCACGGAGGCCTGCAGAGAAGCCAATGCACCCACTTCCCTCATCTTAACAACATGTACAGATCTGTGGGTCAAGCAGGTTGACTGGTTGAACCAATACACTGTCAAAAAGTTTTCTTTACTTCTTCTTTCAGAGTCTGGACATTGAAGCATAGCACTGCCACAGCTCCTCTGAAAGTCACTTTTGGCTTTTTAGGGGTCGCCACAGCGAATTGTCACACTGATGGCTCACATGTTGACATTTGGCATGTGTTTTATGCCGGATGCTCTTCCTGACTCAACCCTGATTCGAACCCGGGCCGCAGTGGCGAGAGTGCTGTGCCTTAACCTGAGGTAGGACTCAAGTATGCAGACCCAGGCGCTAGTGGAAAAATGGAGGTTTAATGGAAAAAACACAAAGTGACAACATAACAGAGTCAATGTATATACACCAAACTGAACCAGGGTAGGGCAGAGATGGCTAAGGAGACCAGGATGAACAGGTGAGTAGACAGGCTAACGGCAGGAACCAGGAGAGTAGGAAGATCAGGACAGACAAGTGAATAGACAAACTAACCAGGAGGATTGGCGAACGAAAAAGGAAATCCACAGCACAAGAACTGTCAGCATGGACGTTTAGAGATGTATAACACAAAACATATTACCAACATACAAAATGAGATCCATAGTACAGGAACTGTCAGCGTGGAAATCAAAATAACATCTGGCTAACCTAATGGAAAAAAACATACCAAGAGATCCACAGCACAAGAACTGTCAGCGTGGACGTCTAGAGACGCATAAAACAAAATATGTAACCAATGTACAAAATGAGATCCACAGCACAGGAACTGTCAGCATGGAAAACAAAATGATGTACAATACATACCACGAATATCGGTATTACGGTGTATGCAAGTTAATGCTCCGGCCCCGACAGAGCGTCTGCCAGAGGTTCAAATAAGGTAAGGAAGTCATTACAGTAATGCACCCTAGCTGTGCACAACAAACCACAAATCACTAATTGCAGCAAGCGACACAGCTGAGGTGCTGATCCCACAAAAAGAGTGAGCAGGAGAGAGAAAGGCAAAAGAGAGGCAGATCGCGCCAAGCGGACCTGACAATGGTAGACTCAGTGCAGTCCCAAAAACAAATAATGAGGATTCTTAATGGCATTGCTCATCTTGTCATTGTCCCATCCATTTGATAAATGGAAACTCTAAACTGACTTTACACTGTGGTTTGACAACGTGACACTGCTTCTGAAAGTACATTATATCACAATGAAACACACACGTCCCCAAATTACACATGCTGACATGTGCTTACATGCAGACAAGAGAAGCATAACAGTGGTGCAGTGGGTAGGGCAGTCATCTACCACCCAGAAGGTTCAAGGTTTGAGTTTCAGTGCCTGCAGTCCACATGTTGAAGTGTCCTTGGGCAAGACACTGAACCACCCCCATTGCCCCCGATGGTTAGAGCTATCGGTAGAGTTGGCACCGCAGATGGCTGCCATCGGTTCTGTACCGGAAACAAATTCCTTGTGTGTAACATACTTGGCCAATAAAGGTGATTATCCTATCCTTATCTTAACAGCACGTCTACAAGTGTTTCTGTAAAACACATGTCCGATGAAACCAACATGCTCCTATTTTAATGAGTCCAGTTCTCTACACTTGTCAAAAGGTGACAAGGACTGTTTGCAGAGGAAATATTTATGATATGCTTCTATTTTTTTTTATAGAATTTAGTCCTTTGATTAGTCTACTTGCAAACATTTTTAAATGTAAAACAATAAGAGCACTTGAAATAATTCAAACATTTTCACAGTTTGTTAGTGTTAAGATCAGCAAATTTGTATTTAAATTGATCTTATTAAATTGTTGTATTTTATCTGATGCAAACAAACAAGATTCAGGGCTCCACGCTAACATTTCATTCTGGTGCCACCAAGTCTCTTATTTCTTTCTTTAACGAATAATTTAAAATACCTTTACCTGTCAGGTCTAATGGTGGCGAGGACCCAAAATGCAGACACACACACTGGGAGTGGAATGCGAAAAGGGTTTATTGTATATGCAAAGGTGAGGTTACTGGGTGGAGGAGAGAAGGGACAGAGGCAGAGCAGGTTCTGGATGGGACAGCCAGGCAGCATGGAGCTGGACATGAGGCAGGCAGGCAACGTGAAGCTGACAGGAGGCGAGTGGAGGATCGGAGAGTGCAGAGCTAAAGAGTGCAGAGCTGGGGAACGGAGAGTTGGAGTGTTTGAGTGTTGGGTAGCAGGTCGAGGAGCAGGTGAGTGTAGACAAAAAAACCAGCGGGGAGCAAACGGAAAAGGGACGTACCGTAAATGTAGGGGACTGAACCGGGAGATAACGAGCGGCAGGTGGATGCAATGATGGGTGATTACGCTGGTGGGAACATGACAGGCAGGGAGAGACAGGTAATCCAGGGAACATAACAGAAAATCAGGAAGTGAGGTCCACAAAATTACCTTTCAATATACAAAGCCTATAAACTTTATATAATGAAATTCAAAAAGAGGGAAACTTAAGGGACACAATAAATGGGAAAGTCACTTCTTGAACAAGTTTCCACCTCTTTTTATGGAGTCAGTTTAGTGCTCTATAGCCTAGCAGTCCACATGATGTTAATGATGACACTGATAATGATTAGACTGCCATATGTCAACTGAAGTAAAAGCCAATGAATTGTGCACATGGTTTGTGTTCATTATTTATTTGTAGCCTGTTTTTCTTCTGAAGAAGAATTTCTGCTCTTTGGCGATGTCTGTGTTGGACTTCCTCAAGAGTTCAGCTCTCATTCACCAGGCTAGTGGCAGCTCTTTTTTTGGGCCAAAGTTAATAGTAGCCTACTACTTAAAGGACTGATAGTGGGTTTCAGCCACTTTAACTCCAACTCTAAACTACTAAAACTTCAAACTGGGGCTTCACTAGATGTGAGCAGTGCTTATACATGACTGTAATCCATTCAATCCACGCCGACTCCGACCTCTGTGCAGCATCTCTGGTCGAAGCAGCTGTCTGTCAGCAGGAGGACAGCACGGTCCTCACCAGGCTGACTGACAGCAGAAATGTGGCAGGCACTAATAGTTTAATAGTTTTTAAGTAGGCTCATCAGCAAGAAATCAGCAGTGCTCATATGTATGGATTTATTTATTTTATTAATTTCCCCATCTTACTACAAGGGACATGGGGAAAGGAAAACCCGGAAGCTCACAGTGACATCAGGAGCCTGATCCATCAGAAGGGATTCAAGTGAAACATTTCCAACACATAAATAGGCTAACAGGTGATATGCCTGATTTCAGCAGCTGTCTGTGGCGATTACACTTGCCACAATTGCAGCAAAATTAAAAATAGACTTGAAGTGTAAGAAAGGGGTCCAGGGATGGCGCATGTGTTGGAGTCAGTGTTGACTGACACGATTGATAGATTGGAATTTTCTCTTTGTAGTCTTTTGTGCATAACTTGTTTTGTAGTCACACCACGTGTGACCTTTGGTTGGTAGGTAGGTAGGTAGGTAGAACTTTATTGATCCCACAGTGGGGAAATTCCAGTGTTCCAGCAGCAGTAAGGGACAACAGAAAGCAAGCAACAAGACACCATAAGAACAGATACCACACACCGATCTTGACAGACAAATTCAGAAAGCATGGAAAGAAAAAAAAAAACAAAACAAAAGAGGACATAGCTACTGGAACTCACTGCCGCTCTGTGCGGCACGTCTTAAAAATCAAATCGAGATACCCAAAAAACAAGACAGTGCAAGCATTTCAGGGAAATCAGGAACAGATATCGCTCTCACTCACATCACAGACAGGGCAGTCTGTAGTCAGAGGGGGAAGGGCGGAAGTGTACGCATTCCTAGCATTAGCATACGGTATGGCCCAGAGTTTTATTGTTCTTTGTGTAG
The DNA here is from genome assembly GCF_001952655.1 of Monopterus albus. Classification (NCBI taxonomy): domain Eukaryota; kingdom Metazoa; phylum Chordata; class Actinopteri; order Synbranchiformes; family Synbranchidae; genus Monopterus; species Monopterus albus. Next base: position 35,799 of record NW_018128262.1, on the reverse strand, counting down.
GAGGGTGGCAGAGAGGGGGAGGGAGGCATGGCACGGTTAGGGTCCCCGAGATGAGGATTAGGGCCTGCGGGTGCTGCGTCCGCCAAGACAGCGTGCACCTGCACGCAGCAGCAGAGCCTTAGGCCTACCCGTTCTCTAAAGATCAGCATTGGTAGTGTCCAGTAAGAAAACCATATTGGTCAACCACTACTCAGAACAAGACAACTCATAGCTTGGTTAGTCAAAACTTTACGGTGTTTATCTCCCACCCATATTCTAAAGTAACAGGAAACACAACAGTTCTAACTACCTGTGTGACACAGGGTTTTGACCTCAAAAGACTTTCTAAAAGACTAGTCTTTACAACAGCAAATTATAGTTATTTTTGAATTGGTTTTATGGTATTGGTATACTACTACTATAGTAACATTTGAGATTCTGTCTCTGAGCTCTTCAGGCAGTTCCTTTGACCTCATGATTCTCATTTGCTCTGACATGCACTGTGAACTGTAGGGTCTTATATAGACAGGTGTGTGGCTTTCCTAATCACATCCAATCAGTATAATCAAACACAGCTGGACTCAAATGAAGGTGTAGAACCATCTCAGGGATGATCAGAAGAAATGGACAGCACCTAAGTTAAATATATGAGTGTCACAGCAAAGGGTCTGAATACTTAAGACCATGTGATATTTCAGTTTTTCTTTTTTAATAAATTTGCAAAAAGGTCAAAAATTCTGTGTTTTTCTGTCAATATGAGGTGCTGTGTGTACATTAATGAGGAAAAAAATGAACTTAAATGATTTTAGCATATGGCTGCAATATAACAAAGAGTGAAAAATTTAAGGAGGTCTGAATACTTTCCATACCCACTGTATGTAATTGGAGTACAGATGACTAACAGATCAAGGTCTCAACTGTTGATAAGTGTGCACTCTCATGGTCAGTTACAAGACTATATATATCAACAGTTGAGGCCTTGTTCTGTTAGTCATTTGCACTCATTTATGGAATTGGAGTGCAGAACAGAGAGGGTTTGTAAATCATATTGCTCTCCAGAGGAGATTGTTAGGGACTTTTACAGGCTTTTGTTAGGATTGGATTTCAGGAGTTACAGTTGTTTTATTTACTGTTAGTATTATTTTGCTTTATAATGATAAAGTTTAGTAAGACTGTCCGTGTTTTATTAACAGCACCATGTATCAGTATTAACCTGGCTCTTGTCATGATGGCTCTTATACATGCATAACAGTTATTTTCAGCTGCAGGTCAACTTGTAGTATTTCTTATTTTCTTAGATAATTGTGCAAGAGTAGATTGCCTAGATAAGTGTCGTTCTGGAAACTAGATAAGATACTGTTAATTTATGCTATTTTGCAGACGTGAAGTCTGACAGGCTTGAACTATTCACCCATGTCTGAAGCATGAGTAAGGGTTTTTACAACAGAATCAGGGAAGTAAGTGACACAGCTAACTGCATGTCCATTTTCAGTTGGAAAGTAAGGCCTGAAAATAGAAGATAACAACACACACACACACACAC
>NW_018128262.1:33856-34108 GCF_001952655.1 Monopterus albus | reverse complement strand
AGAGCCCAGCGCTGTAATAACTCTGCATTTAACCAGAAGAAAATAAATCTACTTAAAGCTGATTCCTGTTTCCTGAGTGTTACTTCTTGGGGCCTTCAGACAAAAGAACCGGTAATAGTTAAAAATTGGTGCCGTGACCACTTTGAATCTTGAAGCAAGAGGAGACTTCACAAACCTCCATTGATCTATTGTGAGGAAACCACTTATGTTTGAAGAAGAAATCCAAGCTCAAAATTTGAACTTTGCCAACTC
>NW_018128262.1:25312-32359 GCF_001952655.1 Monopterus albus | reverse complement strand
TCCAGGTGTGGGCTAGTGGGGCTTTGTTGAAATGTAAATAGGTCGTTTGGTTGCCTGGGGGATGCAGACATTCAGAAGTTGCAGAAAGTAAGCAGATTCTACCTCATTACAATTGTAAGACATATAAGCAAGGAGAATAAATGTATTAGAAAATAACCAGAGCTCAGTAGTTCTGCACAATAATCAATACAGCTGTAATCAGGTAAGATAAAGTTATGAAAGGTAACTAAAGGGAACTAAAGGCATGAGAATTAACTAAAGCTGATAAAGTAACTAGAGTCTATAAGACTCAAATCTTACAATATAATAGTTAAGGTATTTCTTGTTTGGTGAATTAAAACGAGTGGTTGGATTGGGTTACCCTCAATGGTAGAGCGCACAGAATTTCTGTGTAGAAGTTTCTCTATCGAATCCACCACTAGGGCGCTGTGCCATTCACTGAACTTGTGAATACGTGTGTATATTTTTTCATCATGTCACAAAACATACTGGACCAATGGAAGGACTGTAAATACGGTACTTTAGGATCAGTCTTGTATGACACTGGTTTGAACTGGAAAAGGAAATTATTAAAAGGGAATGAAAAGAGGGAGTTAACTAGGTTCAAAAAATGGGTAGCAGACATGCAACACAGAGGCATGTTCGGCAGTTGTGACTGTGAGGCACCTAAAACCAGTGAGTTTGGTCGGTATTTAAAACAAGCCATGATGAGTATAGAGAAGTATAAAATGAAGCTTCAAAATACAGGAAAATGTCAAAAAGGAAAAGTTACCAAACAAGTTGAGGAAGCAGAGACTTAGAGACTGCCCTCACTAATTGTCAGTGTTTTTTGCCTGAAATTAAAAATGTTCTACAAACCCAATCTTCAAAGCAAACGCTCACAGCTGTGATTCCTCCTATGCCAGCAACAACTCCTGATGCTCCAGTGACACAACCACTTATGCCCAAAGCTGATTTTGTCCAGACTATAGAAACAAATACTGCCACTGCTCCACCTCCTTTATACAATGACGCCCGTACCTTATTAACCTCTTTACAGGTGCAACCACAATTGCCACAAACTCATGCACAAACTAATCAAGTGTGTACACCTGTGACCGGCTCCCTGGTGGTCATCAAAAATGGCCTGCTCCAGACTGCCCCCTTCCCAGGTGATGCCAATTCCCAGAAAGAAACAGCAGGGTACTTAGATGAGGTGGCAACTTTGACTAACCACCAGCCCTTTAATGACAGTGCCGCCCAGGTGAACAATGGTTTGTTTGAGCATAGACAACAGACACCGACTGACTCTTCCTTTGTCACACGCTCAGTTGCTTTTTCACCTACACCAGACCGTGTTAGCAATACAGAAGGCCAGACAGGCAACTCCAACATTTCTGAGTTGGTCTCGGCATTGAGCTAACATATAGCTGCCACTGCTAACTTTCCATCACCTTCACATAAACCTACACTTGGAAATGTTCACTCGTGTCTTGAGCCTCCACACTCTGCCAGGTCATGGTTTCAAATGCCTTTGACTACTACCACGTCACCCAGTGGGCGCATTGCTTCTTCTTACACCCCATTTTCTCTGCAGCATACCGCTATGATTAAATCCCGCATGCCAGACATAGATTCTGGGGGCACTCTATGGATTAAGGCCTTCTTGGAGGCATGTGCAGGAATGGTGCCTGCAATAGGCGATTTTAGGCGTGTGTTTTCTTCTTGTACTTCCTTAGGAATGTTAAAGGAGATTGAAAACCTTGGCAACACAGACACCGAACCCGATGATCTCCCTTTACATCAAGTTGTAGGCTCCTTGTGGCCTGTGATTCGTGAAAAATATTCTATCCGCATGAAGTCAACTGAACTTTGCAAAATCCCACCTGAAGAAGGTGAAAGAGGCTCAGCATATTTACTGCGGGTTAGAAGCATATGGCAAGACAGAACTGGAGATGATCCTGCTAACAATGACACCCTTGAACTGCTTTTCAGAGGAGCAGTTGAATCTTCTCTGCCTCCTGCTGTTCAAACTGCATTAAAAGCAGTCATTGGGTCCATACTCATGTCGTATACACCATACTCATGCTCATGTCGTTCACCATGTTAACAATGAATTAGAGCAACAGGAACAGGAAAGAAAAGACCTGACCAACCTGCAGACGCAGGTGGCCAAGTCACAACTGAAGGAAATGAGAGACAAAGTTAACCTGCTTAAAGCCTCCTTCAAACAGCTACCTCAACAATCTATTCCACAGCTACCTCAACGGGCACCAATCTCTCAATTTCCTCCAGTGTTTCAGCCACCGCCCACTTATTATACAGCACCAACCCCAACTAATTTCCAACAGCCTTATGGGCCCAGGCCCTATTTTAATAAGGAAGGACGAGGATGTAATAGGAATCCTAGGGGCCCCAGAAAAAGTGATGCCTGTTTCCTTTGTGGAAGAAATTGACATTGGGCCGCTCAGTGCCCGTATAACAACTCTCCACCACCCCCACCAGCAGGGGTTCCTCAGTATGGACATGAAACTTATCCCCCTCCACCGAATAGACAGCATCAGGCCCCAGGGGCCGTCCAAATGCCCCAATAGGGGTGCCCAGGGCAGACAGCAGGTGGCTCTTTGTGTTCTCCCGATATGTTTCTCGAGCCCTTAGTTCAGCTTACCATTAATGGCGAGAGTATATGTGCATGGTTGACACAGGAGCTAGGTATTCCACCTTGAATAAGCCACTCCCACTTTCTACAAATACTGTACCTGTTGTCGGCCTCTCGGGAATCCGGAAGAGTGGCCGCTGTCCATCCCTGTTCCTTGTGTGTGGAAAACCTTGTCATTCCAACACTCATTCCTCTTGTCTCCCTTGTGTCCAGTCAATCTCTTCGCCCGGGATAATATGTGTTCCCAAAATGTGTCACTGCTTTTAGCTCCACAACATGTAGATATCACTTTCCCGGACAGGACTGTGCAGTGTTTTGCAACGCCCAGACATGCATTACGCCAGATGGTGCAGACAACTGCAGAGCCAGACTCTGCCATGCCTGAAAGTGGAGCTGAAGTTTGGTGGGGTCTAATAACCGACTTTGTCCACACCCAACTGTACACAACTTTCTCTCAGTGGCTCCCATGGATCTTGATTATGCACATGTACTCAGATCCCTCAGACCCACCACATTGCACCTTTAATTACAAACTGGAAGGTGATGATAATTATGATGCATTGTGGGAAGGAGTGATTCAACAACATCACACATCTGGAGACTTTCCCAGTGTCTCTGTCTCCAACATTTATGTCGGCCCAGAAGGAGTGGTGGCTGCCATCTCCTTATCAGAAACTCTGCAACATTTGTATGCATTACAAGACACCTCTGCTCCTCATGTCACTCTGAAGGTGTCAGACGGAGGAGAAGCCAAAAACCTAGGTCCTATGATTAAGCGGTGCCAGGCAGCCTCAGATTGGCAAGCTACTCAAAATAAGTATCTTGAGTATTCACCATCTCTGAAAATCTACAAAATCACTCATTCATCTTACCTCACGTTGGAACCTGAGAAGCGCTACTTGACACGCTCACATGGTCGAGAACATACTGACCACCCCGGTACTCATGATCTCTTGTCTAGGCTCTCAGATTCCTTGTGGTTAGAAGGCCCTATGGATGTTGGGCTCATTAACATCCCACCGGTGCATATTCCTCTCAAGCCAGGAACAGTGCCCATTTATAGGGCTCAATATCCTCTCAAGCCAGACCAAGTTACTGGCATTTCTAGAACCATAGAAGGACTGCTTAAGGGAGGGATCCTTATTCCCACCCGCTCTCCGTGGAACACCCCCATCAATCCAGTGCCAAAGCCCGGCAAACCTGACTATCGCATGGTACATGACCTGAGACCAGTCAACAAAGTAGTTGTCCCTACTAACTATGACACGCCCAACCCGTACACAATGCTCAATGCCATCACTCCATTTCAACGTTTCTTTTCCTGCCTCGACCTGGCCAACGCCTTTTTCTGCGTGCCATTACACCCTGACTCACAGCAGCAAGAGCTAATTTGTTTGCTTTCATATATCAAGGTGTTCAGTTCACCTATTCCAGGCTCCCGCAAGGTTTCCTGGACTCGCCATCTATCTTTAACCATGTTCTTAAGGAACAATTGCAAACTTTAACTCTGCCCCCGCAGGTTTCTCTCCTACAGTATGTAGATGACATTCTGATAGCAGCTCCTGACGAGACATCAATCATGACAGCAACTGAACAGGTGTTGAAACACCTCTCAGATTGTGGATTTAAGGAAACTCCAACTAGGAGAATGTGAGGGGCTTTTACAGGCTTTCAGGTCAAACTATGCTTCAGTTACTGAATGAAATAAAAGATGATTTGACTGGCAGGAGACTACATTATTGAAGTTCTGAAATATATTTGATGATTTCTTCAATCGTAATAAAGTTCAGTTGCAGTAAACATACTTTCTTTCCTTTCCATCTTGGTCCATCCGTGTGCAGTACAGGCATGTTCTTACCAGCTGAAGCACACTCAAATTAACACTGCTGCAGCTGTGCCCATTTATATCTTGCTGCTAAATTAAAAAAAAAAAAAAAATTCAGTGCCTCAATATTTTCCATGACTGACAATAATTTGCAACTGCTTTATTAAATATCTCCCCAAAAGTGGGATTTCTGGTTTGTCCAAACTGAATATTGGATGGTTGGATGTTATCAAAATATTACACATATACGCACACTTTTCCTACACTGGATGGGTGTCTGTGTTGACAATTTTCTCTAACTTTATGAAACCAACAAAGTGACAGCTCTCTAGTTGTGATGTTGGCGTGTATCTCTCCGGCAGTTGCCCTTTGTTCTGTTTTGCAGGTGCTCACCTGTACTTCTCCCTGCCATAGTCTCTACTCCTCCTGCTGCACCTGGCATGGCCACAGGTGTGGACTAGTACCTATCTTCATCTCTCGCTGATATACTTGGTGTCTGCCATGTGCACCCTTGTCAAATTGTCTTTGTCATCACCACACACTGCTTCGTGCTTGCCTGTCTATGCCACTTGATATCAAGATTGCACCTTTATCAGCTGTGCCGCCTTAAGGAGTATTATCTGCCTTCCCACATTTATGAGTAGACGCCTCGCACCCTCTTACGTTGACTCCTGAGCTCTGACGGATGCTGACTGGGTAAAAGAAGTTAAACTTGGACTCACCTGTCTTCTTGATGAACCTGTAACATAACTGTGTCCTCTAATAGATAAATTTTAGGTTTCAGTTAAGTTAATGTAATGACATAAAATTTAAGTCTAAATCCACTCCAACAGCCACTTTGAGTGTTAGTACTCATGAGCTTTTGACAGGCAGGAAAATGCCATGTCCATTCACAGTTGCTCCTACTGATTCACCACCAGTGGTAGTACAAGTGAATATGTGCGCACGCTGAACAATACTGTGATGAGTATCTCTCAACAGGTGACAGGGATCCTCTCCCAGGAACGAGACTCTGCTGCTTCTGAAGTGGCAGTAGGAAGTTGGGTCTACAGGAAAATCAACAAGCTCAACTGGTCTTCCCCCAGGTGGAAGGGACCATACAAGGTAGCAGAAGTGACGACACACTGTGTGAGAGTCTGGTTAACTGAAGACAGGCTCAGTAACTGGATCCATAAGACCCATTGTTCACCTGCAAGTGACCCGGGTAACAGAACTTTGACTGAGGTTCAGACTGACTTAAGAACCTCCACCTCTGACTCTGACATTGACACTTCCAGCCAAAGGGTATAGACTTAACCCTCAAAATGATGTCCTTTGGTAGATTGGGCTGCAGCCCTAGATATGAGCTGCTCACCCTGTCCCTTGTAACCATGATAATAGTGTTCCCCATTCTCTGGTGGGAAACACAGCCAACAAAACGGTCACTTTCAACCAAAGCCCCTACGCAAACCTTAGCTAGAGGCATTCGTGAAGTGGCCCCAGATCAAAACCCACTGAGGGCCCTGTGGATTCAAAGAAACTTGTGGTACCAACTAGCTAATTTTACTGTCAACACAGTAACCTCTTATTCATGTGTTGTATGCATGGGAGCGGGAGGGCCCAAATATTTTGCTGGGGTCCCGCACGAACAAGACCCCTTTACATGTCACACGTGCGATCTTACTGTACGTCCACAGTGTCCCCAGAACCCATATCAGATTACAGCTCACTTAGGTAAAACTAACTACAGCTTATGTCAAACTCACTGTCTCCTTAAGGCTGGGTCCACAGCCACCAGCCAATTAGAACCTTATAAATCCCTGTGCACTCTCCCACGTGCCACAGTCAAAGTGCAGTACCCTGCTGACCTATCGGGTTTGACCCCTGCCCCAAATACTGCCATAATTTGCTACAACAAGTCCAGGGATAGGTAAGGACCCTGGCTAGGACGGTTTCCCCACACTTGTAATCATATTGTGCAATTAAACCTTACCACCACTGTTAATGCCACAGCCCTTACACAAGGCCTGACTCCCTCTACCCCTCATTATTGGGAGATAGTGCGAAATGTTTCTATATGGAATGCGTTAATGAATCAGGATAACACCGTCCCCGATGTTTTCTGGGCCTGTGGGCGAGGCAAAATATATGCCCAACTTCCGAATTATTGGACAGGTCTTTGTGCTCACCTGGTGCTTATCTCAGACGTACATGTGGGCATAGATCCCTTTTCCACCTTACCATACCGTAGGGGCAGACAAAAGCGTACAACCTCTCCAGGAGGAAGTTTTGATGCACATGTATACATAGATGTTATAGGGGTTCCAAGGGGGGTGCCTGATATATTCAAAGCACGAGACCAAATAGCAGCAGGATTCGAATCCATTTTCCTCTAGCCCACTATTAACAAAAATGTGGAATGGATAAATTACTTGTACTATAACCAACAGCGTTTTATCAACCACACTCATGATGCTATAACAGGGGCAGCAGAACAGCTGTCTGACACCTCCATTACGGCCTGGCAAACTCGAATAGCTACAGATATGTTAATGACCGAAAGAGAGGGCGTATGTGCACTATTTGGGGACTCATGTTGCACTTA
>NW_018128262.1:22935-25257 GCF_001952655.1 Monopterus albus | reverse complement strand
AATTGGCTGAAAATTCAGGGGTCGAGGACCCTTTCTCTGAGATGCTAACAAGGTGGTTTGGGAAATGGAAGGGCCTAATTACCTCCATTATGATGTCAGTGGCCGTCTTCCTTGCCATTCTTGTCCTTTGTGGGTGTTGTTGCATCCCATGTATTAGAGCTCTATGTGTTAAATGCATAGACAAAAGAACCGGTAATAGTTAAAACTTTCATACAATGGCCCTGAGAGCTCAATGCACAGTAACCCGAGAAAACACATGCAAATAAACAAAACTAGCTGGTTAAGAAAACACTTTCACCAATTTGACAACAGATGAGCAGAATTTAGAAAACGCACAGCAAATACAGAAAGTGCTGCAAATATAGAAAATTAATGGGCGGCTTGTGCCCCAGTAGAGCTTTATGTCCAGCAATGCCCCTGGTGACCGAGACTGCAGGGTTATGCTTGTTGATGTCATTTGTGACTAATGAAGTTACTCAATTCGACTCTCTGTTAGTAGTGACGGCAAGACGAAGCCTCATTTAGGTGTCGAGGCTCCCAGCTAGTAGTTTCACCAAAAGGTTCAGCTCATGAAGCTACATTTAGGAGCTCATATTGCTGCTGACATGTAAAGCTAAAGTGTTTTCCTAATTTGCTAGTGTTTTGTTTATTTGCATGTGTTTTCTCAAGTTACAGTGCACTGAGCTCTTAGAGCCACTGTACTTTCAGGTCAAACCAGGCTTCAGTTACTGAACAAAATAAAAAGTGATTTGACTGTGATTGCAGCTTCAAGCATATTAAAGTTTGGTCACTGTAAACTTACTGTATATTTCTACCTACGCTGCCTTTCAGAACCACATTTGCATAAGATCCTTAGCAGAGGTGTATTCAAATGAACACAGGTGCAGCTATGCTCATTCACATAATCAGTGTTGGTAAATATGCTGCTAAACTGAAAAACCGCAGTGGTGTAGTACTTTCCATTATTATTAGTTTTTCTCCATAGCTTTGCCTCATTAACCACATGAGCAAAATAACAGCTCTTAGTCTTTTCCTACAAATTATTAGCACATTTCAGTTGATTATGAATTGAACGTTTATCAGTTGTAATCTATATGTGTTTTTGATCAAAATAGATCAGTTTCTTCGTGGTTAAACTGTGTTATTCCTGAGCGTTTAAGAGTTATTTCGCTGTTCACATCATCATATGATATTATGCAGTTGTTAAAATACATCAAGCTGTTATGAATTCCACAGGAATAGAGTCGTGTCAGAAAGGATTCACAGCCTTCACTTTTGCACATTTTAAAAGTCCTTTCTTTGTCATTTCAATATGAATTTACAGCAGTAAAATGTGCAAAAAAAATGAAGCGGTGGAAATCCTTTCTGAAGTGATGTAGGCCATAGGCCTGTAGGATACTGTAAATTTTAATGCTAAACTGATAAACTGGCCAAATCTATTGTGTCATAATCCACCACCTCTTCATGTTTTGACTCTTTAAAGCCATTTTTAAGCCATTTCCTGGTTCGTGCAACCCTCACCAGGCCCAGTCTTTGTTGGATCATTGTTAAGGGTGTGTCCTGCTTATACCTGTTTTTCAGTCTGTCATTCTGGTTTCGCCTCCATCTGTCAGCCTGCACCTTGCCTACCTGACTCTGATATCTTTCTCCCATTTATTCTGGACCCTCACCTACAGTAGAGATGGCTATTTCGAATCTTCAATACAGTTTGGATGCATTTGAAATAGGCATATTTTAGAATGTTTCAAAACCCTGACTATGCACAGCAACAAAGCTGAACTGCAGCCACAGCAGAAACAGTAGAACAAAACATTGCTGCAGGTGTCATGTGACTGATGTTCCAAAACCATCCTGAACCTGCCTCAAAACTGGATGTCTCAAATGGCTCTGATGGGGGTTGATCCTGGGTGTTGACACCATCTCCCCTCTGACCTGTTTCTCCTGGTTTGTGCTACATTTTGGGTTACTGGCTGACCATTTTCTGACTTTTAAGCAGCGTTAGCCCCTGAAAGTCGCTGTGGATTTTAAGGTTTCACAAGCCTTAAGGTTTAGCCATCTAAGGCAGTGGTCCCCAACCCCCGGGCCGCGGACCGGTACCGGTCCGTGGATCAATTGGTACCGGGCCGCACAAGAAATCATTAATCATTTCCGTTTTATTTATTATCTGAGTCTGAACGATCTTTTATTTTGAAAAATGACCGCATTCTCTCGGTTACATCTCGGTCACTTGAGCGCCAAAACTGGCTTACTTGTGCGACAATTTAGCCTGCTCAATGAACTCAATCTGTCACTTCAGGGGAAAATGACAACTGTCTTCAAGTT
>NW_018128262.1:16731-22360 GCF_001952655.1 Monopterus albus | reverse complement strand
AAAAAGGTTGGGGACCACTGATCTAAGGCATGCTAAACTGTTAAGGTGCTAAAATGTGCTTAAAAAGTGTGTATAAAAGGGAGATTTTGACAACTCAGTCCACCAGTTGTGTCATTTATCTCAACAACTAAGAAATTATTTGCTGTAGTGGAAACATCTATGCTGAATCATGCTGAAGAGTGCAAAGCATGATAAACAAAATGCACCTGTATGTGTGAAAAGTCACAACTGTAGCAGCTACATGCTCTAGACATATCATAATGAACCCACTTTATCGAGTGTGGCCTCAAACAAAGTCCATATTAAATTCCTATAATCCAATTATCACATTTTCAGTTGTTGCCCAGAGAAAATACAAATACAAAGTACACTTCAAGGTTCAGTGTTTATTTGTCATATGCACAGTTAGGAAACGCGTTTCCCGGTACAATGAAATTCTTACTTTGCCGTACACATGAATGCCACGTAATACAAGTGAAATATAAAGTAGATGAGCAATAACACACTTAACTCATATTTTTTCTAGATGAATTACTGAATTGTCATAGACCACATGCTGTATTACTGGAAATGTGTTTTAGTAATGAGAGAGAGAGAGCGAGAGAGAGAGGCTTCAGGTTGTCCCCAAACAATAGCCTGCAAGTTATTACACCAGTACACAAATAGATTTGAATATTTTTTCAACCACTTTACTACAAGTGATACGAGACCACATACACGCTGTCCACACATAGCTTTCTACAAATAAATATGAAAAGAACAGCTACCTCCTGCTGATGCCTGACACCAACCTAACCGGATAGAACCTGAACAACAAGATTGGTGCGTAAACACCACATGATAATGACGTATGCTCCATCCTCACTAAATGGCTCAGTAGCCAATGGACACGTGAAACCGCAGTTGTACTCGTTCAGTTGTGAGGCGTTCCGCCAGCAGCGCTCTGGTTTCTACAGCCTACCTGTCGGTGAGTAGCACATTACAAACTTTGTGTCTTCCAGACCGGTGTGTTTTCTCCGAGCGCTGATCCTGCTGTGTGTGACTGTCAACTCACTCACCGCGTTTAGCATTTACCTGTGAGAGATCTCGTTGTGTGCACAGTGTCAGGTGTCACAGGGGAGAGGCTGACTAACCGATCAGTGTAATGCTGTTATACAGGTTGTACAGTAGTTTTGTCATCCTTTGCTACCAATCCCAGTATTGTTCCAAATTCTCAATTGCAAGGATTTGGTGCTTTTATCGGTCACGCATAGCCGAACAAGAAACTGAATACCTTCAGATTTTGGACTTTTTGTGAGACACAGACGACATCTGAACTGCCTGCCTTGGGCTCTGGGAACTTGTCGTGGGCATTTTTAAATTCTTTTCAGACACCACGTGATTAATCAATAATGAAAATGATTAACTCTAGCCCGAAATCCAGTACTACTAAAAAAATCTAAAGTTATTCCACATTTTATTGTCCTCCCTGCAGTTGTGGTTGTAATTTGTGGTTGTTTTTATTGATTTTTTTTTTTTTTTGATGCACTGATGAATCAGTTAGGATAATTCATAAAATGCAAGCAGAGTTTTCCAGAAACCGAAGGCGATGCTTTAAAACAACTTGCAATATGAAACAGGAAAGTAATAAGTCTTCACTATAGATGCTTGATTACATTTTTATTGATCCAGTTTCTGTCAATAATCTACTCCCTTAAGCCAATTACAGTATGATTTTAGGTCAACCTGGAATAATGTGGCATGGTGAATGGAGCAACAGCTTTACTAGTGCTATAATGCAGGATCACTCACGTTTAAAGTGTTTGTTTTGTTAGGTAATTTCTTAGTTAGATAGATATTGATTAGAGATCCAGGATGTCTGGCCCAGGCTGTTGGGTGCTCAGTTCATTGTCATGAGTTCTGCAGACTGCATCTAGGCCAAGGTCGACTAGATTGCAGAGTCTGCAGGCAGGATGAATATTGCTAGTAGCATGATATGCTCAGCCGTAATCTTAATCATAACATTTTCCGAGGCTTACTGTTCGGACATGTCCCTGAATGTCCTGTATGTTTTTAGATACACACCACATAATCAACATTCACACACATTATTTTCTTCATGTTTTGACTACTGCCCTGGTCAGCTGCAAAGCTGGCATATCAGGTGACGCCACGGTTTGACGTTGCCTGCGTAGAATGGGCTAGCCCAACCAACCAGATAAAATGTATAGGCTATTAGGGTTCAGGGTCTTTTCATCTTCCGGGCTGCCTGCGCGCAGTTTTGGGGGTGGAAGATGCCTGGACGTGTAATGTTAATTCTTGCCTGTGACCCTTTGAATAAACCAGCACGGTTATATTTTTTTATACACTCAAGTGGTCCGCTTCGTCTCACTGAGTTCCTGGTTTGAAAGAACCGGACGTGGCTTTATAATAGAATAGAGCCTTTAGTTTGATTCAGTGAATCTAGAGTGATTTCCAAGATGGCGCCAGTGTGTACGGCCTGCTGTCTACCGCTCCTAATTTTGTTTGTTTTTGTGTTGTATTGTTCATTTTTTTTATCCGGAATGGGGTCTCTCTTTTGTTGTATGACCGTCAAACTCTGCTGAATCTGCGATTGGATGTTTCAAACTTTGTGCAGTTTGATTGTCCCAGGCACAAGTCCCTACCTCCATTTTTATCAGGAATACCCGCTTACCTTCGCCGCGTTCCGGCTCTCCCATTCAGGAGGAGGAGGAGGCAGAGACGTCGGGGCAGGCGAGGTGGACAGCTGGTAAGGCTAAAGGCCTCCTTGGCGAGTTTTTCCTCGACTTCTTTGATTCAGTGTGCTTCGACTGCCAGCCTCTGGGCTTTGCAGCGTTCTCTGGATTCTGTCCGCTCATTGCTGGTGTCGGTGGTTGGCTCGGATTGGGGGACTGGGTGGCCTCGTAGCTGTTATCCACGTCTATACCGACGTGGGATTAACCGCTCGAAGAAATACATACACAAGCTCACTTCAACCCTTGTATATATTACATAAAGGAGCCATACGAATTGTGCATATGATGTGGTACAGGGATCACACCAATGGAGCTTTCATACGGTCTACATTGTTAAAATGTTTTAATTTAGTGGGATATAAGACTGCTGTGTTTATGTATAAAGCCAGGAACAATTTATTACCTGGTGGAATTCAAAAAATATTTATTGAAAGGAAAGTGAGGGGGAATAGCAACTGTTTATAAAAATACTTAAATGCAAGCAGATTTCATCATTACCTTCCTTCTCCAGCTTTGAGTTGTCCTTATTTGAGCTGGGTCATTCTCCGGCCTTATTGTGGGCTGTGATTTATTGCCCACCTAAGTTCAATAAGGATTTTATATGTGACTTTTCTGAATTCTTGGTCAATTTTATGCCCAGATATGACCAGGTTTTAATTATTGGGGATTTTAATATTCATGTTTGCTGTATGGACAAAACTTTAGTTAAGGCTTTTTTAGATCTTATTGACTCTTTTAATCTTACACAATTTGTGGCTGGTCCCACCCATGAGCACACCTTGGATCTTGTCCTATCTTATGGTGTGCCAGTTCGTGAATTTATGGTGTGCCAGTTTGTGAATTAGACATTTGTGATGCTGTGTTTGCAGATAATTTGCCTGTGTTATTTGAAATTGATTTTATTTGTGATACAATTGCACCTTGTGCTATTCCACGGCTTTGCCATACGTTTAATTCTTCCACTTCTATTCAGTTCTCTGCTTTCTTTAGTGAAAATCTTGTAATATCTGACTCTGCAGACACAGAGGAGCTTGCACTAGATTTCCACTTTACTTGTCAGGCTGCTATTGATGCAGTGGCACCATTGGAGGTTAGGGAGCCTAGGGCTAAGTTTGAGCCCTGGTTAAATGAAGTGTCCTGTGCCAGAGTGTCGCAGGGCTGAGCGCAGGTGGAGAAAGAATAAATTAAGGTATCACTTCAGATACTAAGAGACTCTTGGCATCGTTATCAAACAGTTGTGAAAAATCTTGAGAAATTATTTCTCTAACATCATTCAGTCGAACTGTCATAAGCCTTGTGTTCTGTTTTAAGGTTACTGATTCTGTTCTGAATGTTCCTCAGGTTGCCTGTGTTGAGTCCTCCTCTGCCCTTTGTCAAAAATGTTTACATTTCTTCAATGACAAGGTTCTTTCTACTAGAGCTCAAATTCTAGCTCCTGTTTATGATTTTCCTGTTTCTCGCTCCTGCCTTGCTATTTTTGATCACTTTGAGTGTGTGTCTCTGTCCAGTTGCCAGGAGATTGTTGGGTGTTTGAATCCCTCTGGCTGTCCAAGTGATACTATTCCTCCTCAACTTTTAAAGGAGGTTTTTCCGGTTGCGGGGCCATTTGTCCTTTCTGTTATTAATAGTAGCTTATCCTTTGGGCTGGTCCCAAGGAATTTTAAACACACGGTGGTGCAGCCATTGATTAAGAAACCTGGTCTGGATCTTAACAGTGCTTGCTAATTTTTGGCCTATTTCTAATCTGCCATTTCTTTCCAAGGTTCTAGAGAGGATAGTTTACACTCGGTACTGTCTTTTTTTGGAAAGGCATAATATTCTTGAGCTCTTTCAGTCAGGGTTTAAAACCCTGCACAGTACTGAATCTGCTCTGATGAAAGTTTTAAATGATATTTTTCTTGCCACCGACTCAGGGAACTGTGTCGTCCTAGTGCTCCTTGATTTAACCGCTGCTTTTGATGCAGTAGATCACAACATACTTATTTCTTGTTTAGAGCACTGGGTGGGTATTCAAGGCATAGCTCTAGAATGGTTTTGGTCTTACCTTAAGGATCGAACCTTCTGTGTGAAGCTTGGTGATGCTATGTCTTCCTCTGAGCCCCTTTTGTATGGGATTCCACAAGGCTCAGTCCTTGGACCCCTTCTTTTTTCCCTCTACCTTCTCCCACTTGGCTCTATACTTAGGAAACACGGTATTTCCTTTCATTGCTACGCAGATGATAGCTAGCTCTATTTACCAGTCACAAAGACAAATTCTTGTGTTAGGCCACTGCTTGAATGTTTTGAGGATATTAAATCTTGGCTTGCTCTTAATTTTTTGAAGCTGAATGAAGAGAAGACTGAGGTGATGGTGTTTGGTGATACTGTTGGGTCTCCCTCCATTGACCTGGGCTTTTTAACTCAATATAACAAGAAAAATATTTCAAACCTGGGGGTTAAGATGGACCCCGGTCTAAAATTCGATTGCCAAATTGCAGCTGTTGTAAAATCTAGTTTGTTTGTTTTTTTTTCCAGTTAAGGGAGTTGGCCACATTTAAAATGAATGATCTCCAGATGGCTCTTTGAGACACTGATTCATGCTTTTATCACCACCCGACTGGATTACTGCAATGCACTGTATCTGGGGATTAGCGAGTCTTCTATTGCTCGCCTCCAGATGGTCCAAAATGCTGCAGCACGTCTTTTAACAGGCACACATTAATATGAACACATTTCTCCAGTCTTGGCTTCCTTGCACTGCTTACCTGTCCATTTTAGGATCCACTACAAAATTTTATTATTTGCTTTTAAATCCCTCCATGGCCTCGCACCTCCCTATTTATCTGACTTGCTTCACTGGCATACACCTACGCATTCCCTGAGATCTACCAATCAGTTTCTTTTGAGTGTGCCCA
>NW_018128262.1:0-16355 GCF_001952655.1 Monopterus albus | reverse complement strand
GTGGGACATGCCCAGAACACCTCCCTAGGAAGGCGCCCAGGAGGCATCCGAAACAGATGCCCGAGCCTCCTCAGCTGGCTCCTCTCGATGTGGAGGAGCAGCGGTTCTACTCTGAGCTCCTCCCGGGTGACCGAGCTCCTCACCCTATCTCTAAGGGTACGCCAGGCCGCCCTGCGGAGAAAGCTCATTTCGGCCGCCTGTATCCGGGATCTTGCCCTTTCGGTCATGACCCAAAGTTCATGACCATAGGTGAGAGTCGGAACGTAGATTGACCAGTAAATCGAGAGCTTTGCCTTACAGCTCAGCTCCTTCTTCACCACGACGGACCGGTACATCGCCCGCTTTCCTGCAGAAGCTGCACCGATCCGCCTGTCAATCTCCCGTTCCATCCTTCCCTCACTCGTGAACAAGACCCCAACCCTTATAAGTTGTTTAATTTTAATGTATATTGTTAATCACACTGTACAGCACTTTGGTCCGTCTTGGTTGTTTCAGTGCTTTATAAATAAAGTTGGTATGGTATGGTATCCACAGATCCTAAGATGTGATCTTTGAGGAAGGTTTGATGCCATGGGCGTTACTAGACTTGAAGCTTTACTGGGGCACAGGCCCCCTCATTTATACAGTCGGGGAAAAAAATTATTTGAACCCCAGCTGATTTTGTAAGTTTATCCACTAACAAAGAAATGATCAGTCTACAATTTCAATGGTTGGCCACAAGGTTTGCACACATCTCAGGGGGGAGTTTGACCCACTCCTCTTTGCAGATCCTCTCCAAGTCAATGTTTCGTGGCTGATGTTTGGCAACTCGAAACTTCAGCTCCCTCCACAGATTTTCTATGGGATTAAGGTCTGGAGACGGACTAGGCCACTCCATGACCTTAATATGCTTCTTCTTGAGCCAATCCTTTGTTGCCTTGGCCGTGTGTTTTGGATCATTGTCATGCTGGAATACCCAACCACGACCCATTTTCAATGCCCTGACTGAGGGAAGGAGGTTCTCACCCAAGATTTGACGGTACATGGCCCCATCCATCCTCCCTTTGATGCGGTGCAATTGTCCTGTCCCCTTGGCAGAAAAACACCCCCAAAGCATAATGTTTCCACCTCCATATTTGACGGTGGGGACAAACACGGCGTGTTGAGTTAATGCCAAAGAGCTCGATTTTGGTCTCATCTGACCACAACACTTTCACAACATGACCCATGTGGCCCTTGGACCCAAAAAGAACAATTTTACTCTCATCAGTCCACAAAATGTTCCTCCATTTCTCTTTAGGCCAGTTGATGTGTTCTTTGGCAAATTGTAACCTCTTCTGCACGTGCCATTTTTTTAACAGAGGGACTTTGCGGGGGATTCTTGAAAATAGATTAGCTTCACACAGACGGCTTCTAACTGTCACAGTACTTACAGGTAACTCCAGACTAAGTAAATTGTTAATATATTTGTATAGATTTACTGCTTAACCAGGCCATCTAAAAATCATGTATCAAAACTATGAAATATTTTAATCCCAAAAAGGAAGAAAAGCCCACAACATAAATCAAGATATTGAACACTGCTGCTTTTTTATTAGGATTTTTAACCATGCAGCTTTTAGCAGCATTTTACAGGGCCACACCACTATTAAATAGTCAAAACAAAATTTAAATATTTATTATAAAATCCAACTAAAAAAAGTGCAGCCATGGAAACTATAACTTAAATAGATATAGAAACCAAGAACAAAAATTGCAGTACCTCCTAGTTTAAAAAGTGTACTGAACTGTTAACATAGCTCTCACAGTTGGGCTATTACCCCTGATATCAGGTTTACTCATTTCAACATAAGGGGCAGATTCTTTTTTAGAAAGATGAGCATCTCAGCCTTCTCAGCTGTCAGCCTGTTTCTTCTTTCATCAACAATATTGGAGGCTGTGCTGAAAAGCCTCTCACTCTCCACACTAGTTGGAAGGTGCACAGAGATATTTAGCTGCTGTGGTTGCTAGCAAGGGCAGTCTGGACTGGTTGGCTTTCCAGTACAACAGTGGACTGTCTGAACGCTGAATAGTCGGCTCACTGAAGTAGGTCTGAATTTCAAAGCATGCGCTAGGGGTAGCTGAATCAGGAACAGATGTGCTTTCCTCTAAAATTTCATCAAAAATGCTCCAAATTCCACTGCAGTCTCCACCTTCAACCCTTGGAGTCTTCTTTGCAGGCTCTGAGGCTGCTGACTCAGATGAGGTCTCCTCTGCTGGTCTTGAAGCTTCCATCTTTAACTGCCCTATTAGTGCATTTTTTCCACATCCTGAGGTTTCCGCACTGGTCAAGAACCTGGATAAAAATAAAGATATGTAACATTTTGTTACATATATCATTCATATATCTCCATACACACACACACACACACACACACACACACACACACACAAAGTGAACTTAAGAGATACCACATACCTGTTCTTATATCTTTGATCTAGCAGCGTTGCAACAGAGTATAATGACTCAGATTCCACGGCACTGAAACGTCTGTCCACAGCCTCAAGAAGGGTGGCCTTCATGGTCTTTACCCCCTCGTTGGCGGGGTCTTCTCGACGCAGAGCGCGTTTAAGAACACAGACAATGGGAATGACATCAGATGCACATGCAGAGCTCACCTCCATAGTCAGCTCCTCAAAAGGAGCTAGCGCCATTACGGTCTTTTTCAAGTAGCCCCCACTGGTTTGCAGTTAATGTAGCTGGCAGGTCGTACTCCGCAGCATATGCACACAAGACCCGTTTTTGTGCTAGAAGGCTCTGGATCATGTAATACGTACTGTTCCACCTTGTATGTACATCTTGCTGAAGACGCTTGGTCAGCATATTCAGTTCCACCTGAATGTCCTCTAAGCGTGAATATGCAAGTGGCGAGTGCTTGAAGTGACCCACGATTTTTCTGCCGACAGACACAGCATCACTTACACTGCGCTGCATTAGCAGTCCCTCGTTTGCAATAAGTTGCAAGCTATGTGCAAAGCACCCCAAACTGGCAACTCCAAGACGGTCCATTGCTTTGACCACGTTACTGGCATTATCTCGTAAAATGACATGAACCTTACTCTTCTCAATGTTCCATGCTTTTAACATTTCCTCTGTTGCTGTAGCGATGGCCTCTCCAGTGTGTGAGCCACGGAAGCTCTTAGCATTGTAGAAAGAAATTCTTGATAAAATGATATAGTGCTATGTTATGTATTCGCAAAACTGTTCAAATAATTGTTTAATCTGTTTGACCTTTGTAAAGATTTGACCTGTGGACATGAAATGCTGTGAGTAGGTGCAGAGAGACTCAGAACAACAGGAAGTCGTGCAGATACAGACTGAGATGACTAAACTGTCTGATTTCACTTGTCTTTAAGAGTGCAGGAGACTTGGAGCTGACAATAACAGAACCTGTGTAAGGCTGTAAGAAATAGACAGGAAACCACATACAGGAACTAGACCAGGGTCGCATAGCAACGCTCCTGGTTACAAGAGTAGAAGAGAAGTGAGCCAGAGGTGCGGCTTCTAAAATCTGCAGACAACAACTAACTGTTTATAAAAGACGTACATAGGAGTGTAATGTCTGGTTCAGAAGGTCAGGATGTTATTCTCAGAATTTCACAGATCAAAATCTGCCTGGCGAAAAGATCACCAAATGAGGGGTCAGAACGAGGTCAACAAACCAACCAAGGAGCGAGGATGAAGGACAACGCGGATGACGTCAGATCTACCATCATTTGCATATTCCAAAAACTGTATTAATTTGACTGGGTTGAGGAGTGAGGTGTTCTTCTTCTTTGCTCTGAAGGCAGGTCGAACGGTTTTGCTGTTTAGAATCAGGGCCTCAGATAGAGAAAGAACCCAGAGCTCTGGACTGCTTTTCTTCATCAAGGTTGTAATAAATATTTTAAAGGTTCTTCTGACTTCAACTCTTCCTCAGAAATGAACATGCAGGATGCTTAGGTCCTACAGCATGTAGCACTGCTTTTTGCAACGTAAAAGTTGAGTCAATCCACTGGGCTGTCAGACTAAGTAAAGACATTGGACACACGTCCGAGGTCCAGATGTCGGTCGTAAAACTAACTGGCAACGCTTTCCAAGCACTTTGAGTCTGAGTCGCACGCTTGCTTGTACTTGTTTGGTATCGCTGTTTCAGAGATGAAATGTCGAGAGGGCAGTACGTACCATGGCTCCGTGTGTTCCATTAAGCATCTAAACCCCACATTTTCCACAACAGAAATTGGTCATATAGCAAAATGAAGTCAGTCAATTTCTCTGTGATCATCTTTGCCTTGCTGGTCTCTGAAGCGAGCTTCTCGCGCCTCTGTAATGTTTCATGCAGCGATTGTTGAAGCGGCATGCTTTTCTTTTTAGCACTGGTTGTCTGTGCTTTATGATATGTCCGTTTAAGTTTAGCTAAACGTTGCTACATGGTATCGGATCGGACGGATTAAATTCTTTTATCCGATCCAAATAATTTTGCACAGTATCGGCCGATACGATGCTGAGTATTGGATCGGTACATCCCTGATTGAAACTCCACGAGGTGAGATCTTGCATGGAGCTCCAGACCGAGGGAGATTGGCAGTTGTTTCTTCCATTTGCGAACAATCGCACCAACTGTTGTCACCTTCTCACCCAGCTGCTTGGCGATGGTCTTGTAGCCCATTCCAGCATTGTGTAGGTCCACAATCTTGTCCCTGACATCCTTGGAAGACTCTTTGGTCTTGGCCATGGTGAAGAGTTTGGAATCTGGATTGATTGATTGCTTCTGTGGACAGGTCTCTTTTATACAGGTAACGAGCTGAGAGTGCTCCCAATGTCAGCTCGTTACCTGTATAAAATACACCTGGGAGATCTTGCTGACTGATAGGGGATCAAATAATTATTTCATTCATGAAAATGCAAATTAATGTACAACTTTTTTGTAAAGCATTTTTCCGGATTTTTTTGTTATTGTTGTCTCTCACTATTCAAATACACCTACCATTGAAATTGTAGACTGATCATTTCTTTGTTAGTGGTCAAACTTACAAAATCAGCGGGGGTTCAAATAATTTTTTTTTCGTGTGGGTGGGTGTGTGTGTGTGTGTGTGTGTGTGTGTGTGTGTGTGTGTGGATGCATACATACAGTTGTACATTATACAGTTATACACACGAATAATAAGTACTCCCTCAAAACAAAAGTGGTTTAATTTTTAACAGATGTCATTTTTCATTTTACATTTTCAAAGAATAAACAGCATACACACATGAATGCTACCAAAACAGAGGACATAAACGTGTCCCAATATGACTTCAGCAACTACAAATTATCATATCCTACACATCCTATACAAAAAATAAAGCAAAGTATTTCCCCAAGCTTAAAAGCATCTTGTCCACGAAATCTAAGCAGTTAAGTTGGTTCCCTTTTTGTGCAATAAAGTGTAGCGCCTATTCTTCATTTTGGCAAACCTGTCAATAGCTTGACCCTCACTCAGTTTACAAAGTTCTTCCTGCTCAACTGATAAGACAGCAAGATGGTGAAGCCTGTCTTGGCCCATTGTGCACCTCAGCCAAGTGTGGAGTCGTCTCAGTGCGCTGAATGACCATTCACAGCTACACACAGACCTGCAAGTCCATTAGCTATAGCTCATTTGTCTTACCTCCCTCAAACTTATCTCTCCTTTCTGCTTCCCTCTCTTTGCCTCGAAAAAAACAAGAATTTTCTGATATCCATCTACAGGAGGAATTAGGCATTGTTCAGATAGTGTAGCTAGCACCCATGGAAACTTTACTTTCACAGTGTTTTCATACATTATCTTACCAGCTTGTCGCGCGACGTATGCTGATTGGCATTTGAAATGTGCGTGCAGTCGGTATACATGGGCATGCCGCGCAGGAACATAGTTTCTGCAGCGTTATTGTTTTTATTGTTTCTTTTACGTGTGTCAATTGGTTTATCGACTGTCTTGCATTTAGTTTCTCTGAAGAGTGGTCTAATAAAAACCCTTACAAATATGGGAATGTATTTACTGGGGCACAGCTGATTTACACTGGGGCACGTGCCCCAGTACAAATGGTCTAGCGATGCCGACGTTTGATACTCTATTGTAATTAAAAAAGTCACTTTCGGCTTTTCCCGTTTAGGGGTCGCCACAGCGAATTGTCACACTGATGACTCGCATGTTGACATTTGGCACATGTTATACGCCAGACTTTCCTGACTTACCCCTGTTTCGACCCCGGGGGGCATTGGCAGGAGCGCTGCGCCTTATCCACTAGCCTACCGGGGACGGCTCTGATACTCTATACTACTACGACGACCACTACTACCACTACCACTACCACTACTACAGCAACAGCAACATTATGGTAGGTCCAGGCTCTGTTTAGTGTTGATTCCAGTACCAGAGAGCTAATTTATTCATTTATTTTCAATGCATCATTTCACAGCAGAGATGAGAGGAAACTGGGGAAAAGAGGCAGGGTGTCGCTGCAACATGAATCTTTAGACAGAGTCCATTTGATCTAGTGACAGCATGTTTTTGTGATTTCTTTTGTCACAGGCCTCTGGCCGACTTCTACGCTCCTGGGATTTCTGAAAATTTTGTAACTATCAACAGTTAACATTTAGCAAATGAGGCCTATTTGGTTTGTTAACTAATGGTGTTGTTTTGTTATATCTACCTTGCATTTCATTTATATCTACTTTTTAGTGGTTTTGACTTAGCTGCTATTGCATTCACTTAGGATTTTTATTAACTACCCAGTTTTATGTGTCAGGGTAATAAATATATATAATAGTAATAAATAAATATATTTATTCAAATCAACTTAAACTTTTAACTTACATTTACTCAATTCACGGGGTATATTTAGATTATTTTACAACTTTAATCGCTATTTTTAAGTGTAAAAATGTATTTCTAAAAAATAAAAATAAAAACTGAGTACATCAAACTTAGTTTTTAGAGTTTATTCTTTCCAAAGTGAGAGCTGCTGTGGACATTTATGCATGTGGCACAACAAGACTAACTTCATGAATTTTATAATTATTAACCTAGATACAGAGACAGGATTCGTCAGGATTAGCAACGGCCAATGTCGTTCCATACCTTTTCATCTGGAAAGTCAGGAATATTCTTTCTGATGTGGAAGGTTTTATTATTTTTATAGTTAGAATTTCAAAATCACACTATTTGCAGCAGTGAAATTATGGTGCACATGGACGCACCATGTGTTGTGCCTTGGTGGAGTTACATTCACTTTCTGAGGGCTCGTTTGGTATGCACTGTTTAATACAAATCGTACATTTGTGACCTTTTGGAGCCCCGTTTCACTGGGGATCTCAGGCAACTGCCAAATGATAAAGTCCACCTCTGCTTCTAAACTAGACTTGATTAATATGTTGCCAGTCTCCTGAACCCCCCACCCAGTTAATGGCTGAAGTAGATCTATATGACTTTGACTTTAATTGTTTCTCTCTTTTTCAGTCTCCATGTGTTCCTGTGGCATGCTGATGTCACAGTAACCACAGAGGAGGAGGGACAAGGAAGTAGAGCAGAGGGATGAAACTAAGCAGGAGCTCTCCGATGACGCAGAGCATGTTGAGTTAAAGGAGGGGCACTGAATCTTGCCCAGAGCTGGTTCCAGTCTGATCATTATGAGGGAGTGGAGCTTTTGCTATACACAGCGGAGGAAGATCAGTAGCAGAACACCCAGTTTGCTGAAGAGCCTGACAAAGAACTACACGACTTGACAGCAGGAGGAGGGAAAAGAGGAACGTGTGTGTGTGTGAGGCAACACGCACAATGACAACAAAGTGAAGGATGATAAGGAAGACAATTATATGAAGGGCGCTGCAGCATCCGAAGGTGAGAAGTCAAACTTGCGAGTGAAAGGAGCCAGAGATGAAATAAACTACTCTTCGGTCAGAAAAAGAACTTGAGACAGATAAAGATAGGAATTTACAGCTCCAGGAGAGCAGAAGATTAGAGGATAAGGGCTTTCAGTGTTCAGACAGAAATAAGACATTCACAATGTTCATGAACTTCCGTCGTATCCACAAGTGCCAGTGCGTGCAGTTGCTAACTACAGGCCTGTTGCTATGTGTGGTGATGGTCTGGTGGGAGGAGCTGGACCACCACATGACCCATGTGAAATCCTTCATGTACCGCTACTTGATTAACAGCTTTGTCTTTCTCAGCTCTTCCTTGATGATTACCTCCAGCCATCACCACGGTAAGGATGCATCTAACAGTGTGAATGGTGCGATAGGGAACTATCCATACCTCATTAACCACCCAAATAAATGTGGAGGTGGTGGTGAAGATGGAGAAACCTGGGATGATGTCCTCCTGCTTCTGTTTGTGAAATCATCACCAGAGAATGTTAAGCAGCGTCAGACCATCAGGGACACATGGGGAAATGAGAGCTTTGTTCGGTCAAAACTGGGGGTGAGCATAAAGGTGGTGTTTGTGCTCGGTATACACCCAGATGTCATGCGGAGATCCAGGATGCAGGCTGCACTGCTGCAAGAGGACCACGCCTATGGAGACCTGATCCAGCAGGACTTTGTGGACACCTTTTACAACCTGACTACCAAACTGATCCTGCAGTTCCACTGGGGCCATGAGTACTGTCCTCTGGCTCAATTCTTCATGTCTGCAGATGATGATGTCTTCATCCACATGCCCAATTTGGTGAGGTACTTGCAGCAGGTCACGAGTAGCCAATCAGGAGCTAAAGATATGTGGGTGGGGCATGTACACAGAGCATCCCCTCCAGTTCGCTATAAAAAAAGCAAGTACCATGTTCCTTATGATCTGTACCCCTGGCCTTCCTACCCAGACTACACAGCTGGAGCCGGGTATGTGGTTTCAGGCAATGTGGCTGCTAAGATCTACCATGCGACACTGATGCTGAACTCCTCCTTGTACATTGATGATGTCTTCATGGGAATTTGTGCAAACATCATGGGCATCTCTCCCCAGGAGCATGTATACTTTTCAGGAGGGGGCAAGGCTCCGTACCACCCCAGCATCTTCGATTACATGATCACATCGCATGGCCATGCCACAGACATGCACTCCTTTTGGCAGGCTGCAACAGACCCTACAGTGTCCCGTAGCTGTAAAGGATATATGGGTAACCTGTACTGCTCATTCGTGAGAGTGATGCTGCTGTGTCTGCCACGTTTCCAGAACACATACTCCTGTATGGCTGCTTTTACATAAATGGTTTTCAGATAATGCAAGGACTGCTGAATGCTATCACAATCAGTCTGCCATATTTGTCAGGTTATATTTCACTGTTTTGTTGACTAAATTATGCATTTGCTGTCTAATAATAAAGACCAGAGATGTTCTATTAAGCAAACACAGAGTTGCATTTAGTTAATTGTATTTCAACAGGATCAGTTTTCACTTAGTTTAAAGGATATATCCAGAATTTTACAGTAAAAGTCAGTCTTAAAACAGTATTGACACATCCATATATAAATAGGTCTTTCTCATTGTAACTAGTCCTACTCTCCACAATGACCCTGAAGTATTTCATCCACAATGCAACTACTATACATACTACAAGAAATGGGGGGGATAAAATGCACAGCCCTTGTTCTGTGCACAGATACATTCCAAAGTTTAGCTGAGGCTCATATGAAACTTCAGCATTCCCAATAAGATAAACTGAGCTGGTAATAGACGCAGTCTATTTATCCTTTAAGCTGAAGGTCTAAACTAGCGGCGATGAAGGCCAACTGTTGCATTGTTTTTGTCTGGGCCATTGGTTTGCCATTTGGCATTTGAACAAACTACAGAGTACAGGCAATGACCAGCTAGTGCTAATGTTCGGTCTGTGTGAGGAAATAACTCTCTATACCAGCAGGTGGCGGTAGTCTGTAGTGAAAGACTTAGGACTGTGGATACATAAACTGTAAACAAAGCAGCTTTCACTTGCCACAGATGATTTATAGTTAGCATTAGTTATAGCTATAAAATGTGTGGTAGAATGAAGCATTTAGGTTGGGATCATTGGGCCAGTGCAGGGTCTGCTGTGGTTTTACCCAGAAGATTGACTGTGGCTCAGGAGGTAGATGTGAGTGGTTTCCTAACTGGAAGATTAGAGGTTCGATTCCCAGCTTGTCCAGTCAACATGTCAAAGTTTCCTTGAGCAAGACACTGAACCCCCAGTTGCTCCCAGTGATAACGTGTGAGTGTGAATGGCCAAATAGTGTGAAAGCGCTTTCAGTGTGTTGTAAAGCATAGAGAAGCGCTATACAAGTATAAGACCATTTACCAAGATTTTGGCTGTAGTACTGTGGTGGCTACAGGAAGCTACAGTGGTGGGAATTATTGCCTGGCACATGGTTTGGTGTGATATGGTTTGTGACACTCGTATGTATACTGTATGTCTTTTTGATGTTCTGTTTCAATATAAGTGCAAAGGGGTTGACATACCTTTGCTCCCAAGCGGAGTGTTTGTTCTGGAGAGAAAAGTAGCTGTACATACATTCAGCATGACCTGTGCAATATGACCTCACATCTTACAACCCCGAGCATGACACAGACCTGCTGCCTTTTCAGTATAGTTTTGTTACAGCACAGCAAAGAACTGCATACACACTCAGCTCCAGTGTTGTAGTGAACCACAGCTGTGTGTTCTGTCCTTACCTGCGTCTGTTGGACAAACTCTCCTCTGTCTCGTTGTTCACAACAACATGGGTAGAGCCTCCTTGGCTTTCCTCATGCATCACCTCAATCTGTGACACACAAACACACATATACATTTAATTATTATGGCAGGATAGAACTGTTTAGTGATGCATTCAGGCAATCCCTGACAGCTTGTCAGAAAATCTAAAGATATCCATGTGTTTGCCAAGTGTTTGCATTCAGGTGGTCATCAGTCACTGGTAAAGATTTAACTGGATCAATAGTAAAGCCACTGAAGAATGCATGGATTACAAGTTGCTTTTTTTGTGCTGTGTCTACCACGTTCATCCAGTTGGTTTCTGAGAGGCTATGAGCTAAGCAGTGTGATGACACTATGGCTTTTGATCTGTGACACAGCTTTAGTGATGTGATGAGGTGGAGTTCCTGAAGAGATTCTGAGATTTGTTAAAGGTATTAATACAAATTAATGTTAATGTATTTTTGCTGCTGTTGCTTTTTTGTCTGTGGAAAAAGGTTACTGTGTTAGGCATAAACCACTATTGACACTACGGGCTCTATTTTCCTGCCACTGCAATTTCTATGCTGCTTTAAACGCAGTCCTTATACAATTTTCCTCCGGTTCATGCCGGTGGGGGTGAAATCTTCTCATAACTAGCCACAAATGTGTGTTTGAGCTAAAACCCTAAAAGATCTTTTCAGGTTGATGTACAAACATTACCTATTGCAGCTTTGAATGTACTTACTGTAGCTCATGTTTCTGGCCTATAGTTAAATGTGAGCTTTGATTTGGTAAAGGGAAAAAAAACCCTCCTGCATTAATTTTACTTGTTGCAAAAACTGCCAGCTTAAACTTTTACTTCAGCACCGGTTTTTAAAGCAAAGAGCCTGATGCAACTAAAAACAGGAAGGAGAATACTAAGACTACTATATTACTACTTCTACTAGAAAGTACTAAGCTTTGGATTTGGGCAGTGTTCACACAGAAGAGAGAAAGTGAAATATGGCACATGATAGGTGGATTTCCAGTTCTATCTGCCCTCATCAATTATGGAGGAAGGTTTATGATCCAACAACAACACAGGCCCTGTTTGTCAGCAGAACAAAATAACCTCGGGGTGGGCATCTAAATTATGTAGACAGTAAACCAATTAACGAGATCAGAGTAAAACTGCAGCATGGCAGCAAAGAGCAGTAGGTTGGCATACTGATTAGTGAAACCCTCCTTTTGAAACCGCAGTCACCCCTGCTGACAAAACACTGAATCCCCACAGGCACCAAGAAACACCTCATGGCAACATTGCCAGTGATTTTGTATTAGACTGTAGAAGTGAAAAAATACACACTCAGATTCTGCTCGGACTCACCAAGGCAGGACAGAGAATTTTCAGAACTGTAAGATGCATGTGTGAGGCATGGCTTTGTGACTGAGGAGTATGACAATGCAGGGGGTGTGAGGTAGGATATTGGCTGTCACAGCTCAGTGTAAGCAGCATGTCAAAGCTAACCAGCCATGACCAGCTGCTGTCAGCGGTGCTTTGTTTAGAAGCACATTTACACTGTGTCCTTTAAAGAGTCACTGTGTGGGGACTTGAGCTATAATTGGACTCTCCATAGTTGTAACTTTGGTATTTAGTGTTAAACCTGCAGTAAGTGGATAGATCTACAATAGTGCATGTGAACTTGCACTGATGCTGTTTTAAAGTTTTTGTTGCCTGAACAGAAAACACTCTGCTGACAGTTATTGGCTGTGATGGGGATACTCTAGGTACTAAATTTTTTACTTGCCTAAAATATCATCACTATACGGTAGCTCCACTCCAGGTAAGTTACATTACACTTACACCTGATTCAGATGGACGCAGTGACTTCAGGGCTCTAAACGGAGAGAGAGAGTGCGTGTGTGGGTGATCAAAACAGAGCAAGCAGACTGACGGATTTTGGGATGAAACTAAAATGTGACTTGTATCTGGTCAGTTCTTTCATTCTGTGTAATTACCAGGTTTATCAGGGAAGCATTTGAAAGGACACTACATCCTGGAGTTTCTGCTGGCACTGAGAGGCAGAGTGATGGCTGTCTCATATGAACTGGTCCAACATCAGCTGAAGGTGGTGTTAGCATTACATTTTTAAGAAATGCATTTGTTATGATTCAGCTTCATTTCCTGTTCCGAGAGGTTTTATTTTGTTAGACTTCCTGCCCTGTGTCACCTCACTCTGACCTTAGACAAGAAATATGAGTCAACTCAAACAAACCACAAGACATTTGGTCTTATCTGATTCTCTCCCAGGGGAACTCAAGCACCAGGACCATGTATTCTCATTATCTAACATCTTCATCTCCACAGGACACTGGAATGTGGAGTTGAGACTCCTCTCTGCTCGTTACACCATAAAACTGGCTTAGTATTTCTCTCTTTGTGATTTCTCCATGTGATTTACATGTTACATGTTGAAATACTCTTCTGAAAAACAGGACTAGGTATTCATATTCTGTACATTCTGCCAGTTATACTTGCCATATATCCTTTCATATTTATAATAGTTCTGTTCATATTTTTTCTATTTTTTGCACAGTAATCAAACGGAACGGAGTAAGCAGTGAAAAGAATAGTGTTATCAATCATTTTTAAAGCTACACATCCATAACAAAGGCCAGAGGTATGAAAGAGAAGTACTGGTTTCAGATCAGAAGTATCGGGATTGGTACTGGTGTCAGTAACTGTAGAACAACACTCTGCTTTAGTGTCATAATCAGCTGCTCTTTGAAATTTGATGAACAGGATTGGAGGAGGGTACCTTTATGCCTCCCTTGGCCTTGCGTATGTTCTTCCTCTTGTTGGGATCCACTTCAGGTGGTTGCTTGCCACTGTTAAAGTTATCAGAAGTCCTGCAAGCTGCAGCTGAAATGAATTAAAGCATTAATAACAGTAACTAATGCAATAATTTCTCTAACCAGATTTTGTGTTACATGTATGAAGTTGTTATTATTATGGTTCACAGCTTGTACAGTGCTATAAAAGTTTGCAGCCTAGGGCATCATTCATGTCACAGTTAGAACCTGTTACACCAGGCTCATTATCTGATTTGTACCCAAGTTAGTGTAAACAGCATCCAACTCACGCTGCTGGCCCCCGGTTGTCCTGGAGTGGTTCTTCAGTGGGGGTCGTTTGGGAGACGACTCGGGTCGTGGGGCAACAGGCTGGACAGGTCTCATCTGTTTAGCTGACAGTCTCTTCAGACTGACATGCCGCTTCTCAAACATCTCCTGCACATCCTCCAGTCGCTTCAGTGCCTTCAGGACACTAGCCTACAGGCAGGGAGCACACCAGCAACCCTCACCCTCAATTTTGCAACAGAATATCCAGTTATTGTGTAAACTAATGTTTATGTGCATCCTACCTTGATGTCCTCGGACAGAACAATCTCATACTGGTTGTGGAGGCTCCTCAGTTCAGTCACTTGGTTCTTTTCTGCTGACTCCAGAAATTGTTCAATGTCGGCCAACGCTGACTCTGCCCCTTCCTGTGACTGACACTTATCCACAGCCTGGGAGGCCAGCAAGTAGATGCCAGACTCACACCACTGGTTCACCTGTACACAGCAGAAATGCAAACAGGTTAAAACTGGGCAAGAAATGAAAGTAGCTAACATCATCAGTTTACATGTGGTGGGTCAGTGTGAGGGTGTCACTAGAGTCAGTTGGGACCTTCAAAGGCATGCCATGGTTTATTCAACATACAATATGAGCATATGTTGAATATAATAAATTAAAACTTGTGTGATATAAAAATAGGTATATAAGCAGGAGATACTGTCCAATAAAAGCTATAGTGAACCTCATCACTGCCTTCATCACACCACCCCATTTCACATTAGAAAAGACATTCAGATTATGGATATTACTTAAACAGGATTTCTGTGTTATTGTGATGTGCTGTTGTATGTGAAATGTAGGGAGAGATGTCTGGTGTGTGGTGTAAGTGTAAACTTCATTGTTGTGTGTAAAAGAGAATATAAAGACCCTAAATATGGAAGAGTTTCCATCCACTCCCAGATCCACTCCTACCCATGCCAGATCCCGAGGTCCTTCTGGTAATCATCATTGAAAGTCCTTAAATCCAAGCACAAGCGGAGCCAAGGGGTAGCTGTGGCCACCCCCAGAATCTTATTGACCACCACTGGTGCCAGCCCTACCAGAGTCAAAATGTGATGCTTGTCATTGTTAATGAATGAAAAATGAAAAACAATGACAAATTGTTGCCTTAAATATGACTAACAATTTTTTGGTGCTTTATAATTGATATTGGTCAAATTAGTTTTACTTTTATTTTTATATGTACGCCTCATGATATTTGCATTCATTTCTCCAACTGGGTCCTTGTGGAGTACTTGGCATGAGTTCCCTCAGGGTGGAATTATGGGAAGCACTTTGAATTGCCTGTGTATGAAGATGTGCCATATAAAAAAAACTTGGCTTGTTCATCTTGTTTTTTAGCAGTGTCTCTGTATCTGACATGTTTTCACCCTACAAAGCTATTTTGACTAATGTGATAGCATATAAGTGTTAACATCTAACGGACAAAGAAAAAAACTACTTTAGCATGTATCTGGAGTCATGTTCCTGGCCACCTGATCCACTCTCCTTTTGGCCTGTTCTGCTGAGGGGCTGAGGGGCTGAGTGGCGCTGCCATTCATTATCAGTATGTAAAAACACAATGAAAAAGTAAAGCACCATCAAACTCTTAGAAATAAACGTAAATAACAAAGTAAAAAAGTTAACAGGGCCAAGTCAAGACAAAACAAATCCGGGTTTAGGTTTAGCGTCAGGGCTATGACTGTTAACTGAGTTCATTCATCTTCAAGGTAACTGCAGCTCTCTGCTGCAAAAGATCAGGCTGTCCTGTTGTGGTTTATTTAGCTGATATTTAGGTTTGCTGTTAGTTCAGTGTAAGAACCTTGTTATGTACTGGAATGCATTAAGAGCATTTCCCCCTGAAATCCATGCTGAGTTTCTGGTTTGCTGTAAAAGAATAATTGTTTGTTTATGGGATGGTGTATGTCACCACACGTAATTCTCAAACGGACTCACAGTTAACCATACTGCAGCTTGGTAACAGACAGTGCTGTCAACTCTTCTTTAATACTCACCACTCAAACAACTGACAAAAATTCACAATCTGTCATGCATAAAGTTGCAAATCATTACATTTGTTAGGATCTAATGCCCGTAGTTGCTATTAGCCCAGGAAGGGACATGTAAGCTCTGTCATCATCCCACACCTTTGGCTTTACATGTGCAACAAGCCACTTCCAGTGACGCTTTGCATATTGATATAGTTGTAAAAAAGCCACAAGATTTGATAACTGTTGCCATGTAGTTAAAAGTTGAGGTGACACAATTAAAGCAAACCAGGAACTAAAGCTGCCCTAATCAGTATTTTTTATATCACATTTGTTATTTATTGATGAACCTACTCAGTTAGATTCTTCAGCTTACAGTCAGCACAGGCTCACCACAGGGCTGCTGCCTCAGCCCCAAACTCTTCACCCTGTACACCCATGACTGTGTCTCCAACCATGACAGCACCATCATCAGTAGATATGCTGATGACGCCACCATTCTGGGCCTCATCAAGGGGGGAAACGAGTCGGGCTACAGAAGCTTGGTAAATGACATTCTTGTTTATAGAGAGAAG
>NW_018128261.1:376620-380027 GCF_001952655.1 Monopterus albus | reverse complement strand
ATGCGTGTGGATGCTATAATGCTGAAGTCTCGCCCTGAAAAGTCTGAAATACCTGCAATCAATTGCTGAAACAGCTCAAGGATGAGAAGAAATAGCCGGAGTTGTTGAAATAATTGAAGGTTGTGAAAAAATGGCAGAAGTAGTTTGAAACAGCTGAAGCATGAGATGCAGGGCTGAACAATTGTGGAAATTGAAAAAACATGAATAACTATGGAAGATGAAAGCAAAAAGATGAATAATTACTGTATATAAGATGAAATCAAAAGCTGAAATTGTGTGTATCGACAGGCCTCACAAAGTATGGAAAACACAAAGGCAGAGGACATTTTCAACGCTATTGGACTATGTGGGACTGCATTGGTACAATTGTGTGGGGGTAACAACTGATGGTGCAGCTTCCATGACTGGAAAAAACTCAGGAGTTGTGAAGAAAATCCTGGAATCCTGGAGAGAGCGTTGAATACTATGTGGACTCCTTGCTTTCTTCACCGAGAAGCACTCATGGCTAAGGACATGGTGCCAGTGCTTGATACAGCACTGAAAGATGCCATAAAAATAGTGAACTACATTAAACGAAGTGCCAAGAACAGCCACTGTTTCACACAGCTGTGCAAAGAGCTGGGATGAGAGCACATCCAGTTGTATCATTCAGAAGTTCACTGGTTTTCGAGGGGAAAGGTAATGTCACACTTTTATGAGCTTAAACATGAAATTGCTGCCTTCCTTTCATACAATAACTGCCCGTACACTGAGATGCTGGGCGATGAACTCTGGCTCGTGCGTTTCGCCGATGTGTTCGAGCACCTCAACACTTTAAACATGTCTATGCAGGGGAGAGGACACATCTTTGAACAGACTGACAAAGTCACTGCCTTCAAAAAGAAGTTGAGGTTGTGGATAAATCACTGACTAAAAACAGACTTGAAATGTTTCCCAACACTTGCTATGCAGCAGAAGAGCTAAATACAGCGGCCAAAAATGCCCTGAAAATATCTATCACTGCTCATCTGACCAATCTACATGCTTGCTTTCAGGACTGCTTTCCAGAGAAACATGACAATAGTCACTGGATAAGAGATCCCTTCGGAATTGACATGGAAAGCGTTGTGTTGCCAAGCAGCAAGGAGAATCAGATGGTCAAGCTGTCATGTGACCAGATGCTGAGAAAGAAATTTGATGAGGTAAGGCTCCCCCATTTCCGGTGCAAATACGTGATTTCTGAATATCCCTTCCTTGCTACATTGGCAGTCAAACAATCCTACTGTTCACAACAACCTATCTGTGTTAAAGTGGCTTCTCCACTTTGGTACAGCTCAAGTCAAAGCTAAGGAACAGGTTGGACACTGAACATGATCTGAGAGTAGCTCTGTCTTCAACTGTCCTTATAAAGCTGAACGTTTTGATACCTGAATGGCCTTTGTAGCTGAAAGTATGCTGAACTTATTAAGAAGTGAAAATATTCCCACTGGTCCCCAAAAAAGTAGGTAAAACAAGTAGGGTTGTGTGTGTGTGTGTAGGGGTGTGTAGGTGTTTGTGTGTCTGTGTGTATGTGTGTGTATGAGAATGAAAGAGTAGTCCTACACCCTGAGGACTACTAGGGTGTGGCTATGTAAATGAGGTATAAAATATAAGCAGTAATTATGCAGAAACTGTAAAAGATATCAAAAAGCTGTGTACAATATGAATAGCTGAAGAGTTGCTGAATAGATTAGTTCACTGTAAAATAAAATCTTGCTTGCATGTTAAGTGAAAAGAGACTATAAAGTCTTATCATGTTGTTTGCAGTTCTGCATTCAGTTTTATACACATACAGCACCCTGTTGTGTTATTCGACTGTTGTATTTATGTTGTGTTATGCAGCAGTTGTGGTGTTTATGTTTATTTTTGAGTAACATTTCCTTAATGCAGACAGAAAAATCTGACACAAAGGCTGTACTGACTATGTTTTTTTAAAAAAAAAAGGTTTATAATTTAATTAATTTATTTGAAATCCTGTACTGGTGGGTCGCAGACATGACAAGTGGGTTGCAAAGTGGGTCCCAGGGTGACACCAGTGAAGAAACACTGACCTAGTGTACATAGAAAGAGCACACAATCTGAAACAGAGAAGTGGTACAATCCACAAGGTTCAGAGAATGACAACAACATCAGCTGTAGTTTCACTGAAGCACATTTTAGAACTAAGTGCTGAAGTGTTTCATGAAGGGAGCATTATTATGTGCATTATTTTTGTTCATACCTCTATTTAACCTGGCAGCATTACGGTTCAATAAGCACAACCGAGTAATAGTATGATAGATAAGTGGAGCGTTTGAAGTAATGCATTTCAGGTAGTCAGAAGTCACCGAATATACATAAACTTTTGCGACTCTTGAAGCTGGAATTTTCGAGTGCCCCTGAATGCAACCATAATACTGGGATTTCCGAAGCGTATTAGCAGTGAGTTGTCCGTCTGTCTTCTGTCTGAGGTGTTTTTGGGTGAGTGTACTTACTGTAGTTTTTTTAATGGTAAAAATTCAACTTAGGTGGTTTAAAAGATATACAACCGGCTTCTTGCTTATATGTAACTGATGCCAAGGCAATATGAAGGCAAAGACGGAACTACTTGTGGTGAGCTAATTAACGAGCTAACTATTAGTTCATTAGCAACGTTGTTGATGTCAACCGCTAAGCTAATGGTAGCATGTTAACTGAAGGTTTAATAGATAAACATAATGTAGCACTAAATGTGACTTTACAGAGTAATTCACATGGCAGCATACGTGGTAAATGAGAGTTGAAACTGTTTGGGAGATGAGACAGTTACCACAATGTCATTGCTGCTAACTACAGCACAAGCCACACTCCTGCATAAGGTAAGGAGGTAATGTGCATGCAGGCCATGATTAACAGCTGCTACTCGCAAATGTCTGACTCTTACAGTGTCATAACTACTCTTGTGTTCTTATGATAGCTCTTGCTAATTGACAGTTACAAGAAAAAAATATTTACAGCCAAACTGGTACTGAGAGGGAGCAGAATTTTGCCAATTATATATTTAGCTTATTTTCCTGCTTTGTTTTTGAATACTGGCTAGTTGTACGGTAACTGCAGTGACTCATTGCATATTTACACATGTACAGCAGATATTAAAATATTGTTTCCTCTCAGACAGAATGTTGATCCTGCCCTGTGCTTTACTTTGTAAGTAGAGAAGTACTCATGCTGAATATAAAATAAGACTGCATAACATGAATATGTACACTCACTGGCCACTTTATTAGGTACAGCACTTCAGTGCAACACTTCTGCCTTAACATCTGCGTTTATGAAGCTCAAAATGTTAAGGGTGCTGTTGTACTGAACTTAATTATATTCAGAGGTGATCATAATATTCGGTCTATTGATTATTAATCTGTTCATTAATG
>NW_018128261.1:367634-369060 GCF_001952655.1 Monopterus albus | reverse complement strand
GTGTTGCTGGGCCTGACTGATCGACACACAGTGGAACCCTGCAAAGCCAGAAGCATCATCTCACCAGACACCTGACTACCAGAATTGTCTTGTTGATTTTGAATACAAGACTTTACACAAATGTATATAAGGGGTTTAGGGAATGCACATTGCTTCTAGCATTGAAAATGCAACCATTATAAGGTTTGGTGGCTGGTTGTTCTGCTGGTAAGTCCAAACATTTGAGGATAAGGACAGATACTAGTTTGGTTGTGATAACTTGTGAGTAGGAGAAAAATATTTCAACAAAATTTTCTGTGGAGTTAAATTTTTCTGGCAGAATTGAAATAACTTTTTTACAAAGCAAGCAGTTTGTTGTATTTCTGATTTTGTGTGGTTCATAATTTAGGTGTGATTGTAATTAGATTTCCAATAAATAGCTGTCAATTTCAGACAAAGGGTAATATTTTTGATCTTTGAACATAATGGCACTGAAGGGTGAAAAAGTCAAGCTGTGAATCTCCGCTTGCAGAGGATCAATGACCTTCAGTGTACAGCAACAGGTGAAGCAGCAGAAAGTCCTCAGGTCTGTACAGAGGTAAAAGTGCCTACAGTGTACAGCTGAAGGTGTACAACAGGGTTGTCACATAAAGTTTCACCTATACCAAAGGTATGGTATGCTGACATGGTAAAAAGAGTGTCACAATGACGAAGCAGGCCCTTGTCATAGCTAGCAGGTAAAGCACACAAATCCAAGTGATGTGTCTCAGGTTTCCTATGCAGATATGATGAAAACGGGACACCATAGTAAATGTAAACAGCAATTATGCAAAAAAAAACATAAAAGATATGAAAAAGCAGTTTACAGTATGAATAGCTGAAGAGTTGCTGAATAGTTAAGTTAGCTGAAGGTATGCTGAACTTACATTGTGCCCATTCATTTGAATGGGGCAAAAGATGAATATTGTAGGAATGCCCCTGAAGAGCTGAACATTTTGATACCTGGATGGCTTTTGTAGCTGAAAGTATGCTGAACTTATTAAGCTGTGAATATTTTCCCAATGGCCCCCACAAAGTAGGTAAAGCAAGTAGGTGTATGTGTGTTTGTGTGAGGGAGAGAGTGGTCCTACACCCTAAGGACTACTAGGGTGTGGATATTGAAATGAGGCATAAAATGTAAACAGCAATTATGCAAAAGACCATGGTATCAAAAAGCTGTGTACATTATGAATAGCTGAAGAGTTAATAGCTGGATTGGTGTTTTTAGCTGGGGCAAAAGCTGAACATTTTGATACCTGAATGGCTTTTTTACCTGATAATATGCTGAATTTATTAAGAAGTGAAACTATTCCCACAGATGAGAAGAAATGGCTGAAGTTCTTTGTTGAAATAGTTGAGAAGAATTGGCTGAAGTTCTTTTTTGAATTATCTGAAGGATGAGATGAAA
>NW_018128261.1:363191-367608 GCF_001952655.1 Monopterus albus | reverse complement strand
CCTTGAAGAGCTGAACATTTTGATACCTGAATGTTTTTTTCTAGCTGAAAGTATGCTGAACTTATTAAGATGTGAAAATTTTCCCTTTGTTCTTTGAGCACTATTATGTGCATTATTTTTGACTTTTTGTTCATACCTCTATTTAACCTGGCTGCATTATTGCTCAATATGCACAACTGAGCAATAGTAGTGTTTGAAGTTATGCATTTCAAGTATAGAAGTCACCGAATTTATCAAGTATAGAAGTCACCGAATTTAACCTTTTGGACTCCTGAAGATAGAATTTACGAGTGCCTCTGAATGCAACCATGATGCTGGGATTTTCGAGTGTCCCGGAATGTAACTATGATAGTGGGATTCTCGACAGTCCCCGAATGCAACCATGATACTGGGATTTCCCAGTGTTCGTGAATGCATCATGATGACTCATCGTCGGAAGTTCTCCCTCTTTGAACTTCCGTCTCTCTAGGTGAGTGTTTGTTAATGTGCATGTAATTTTTTGTACGGTAAAAATTCATCTTGGTGGTTGAAATTACATACAACTGACTTCTTGCTCATAATTAACTCATGCTACAACAGGATGAAGGCAAAGAATGAATATTTTACCCTTCCAACATGATAAAGTCGGAACTATTTGTGGCAAGCTAATTAACAAGCTAACTATTAGCTCCTTAGCAACATTGTTAACTAGCTAACATAAGGTAATGCAGCTGTAGTGGTTAGCAATAAACCAGATTCCAGAAGAAATATGTAATAGAACAGTATGTAGCTCATATTTGTTATTAGCTTGTGTGAGGGAGAGCTGAGTGGTTATGGGTTCATTAAGTTCATGTGAGTTGGACAATGGGCTTATGTAAGTGGTCAAGATGTTTCCTGTTTTCGAAGTACATCTCAGAGCAAACTTTATATAGTTAATACTTATTAGCATAGTTCTAAGAATTTTGTGAGGGCCTCTGCCAGAACATTGGGAGTCAAGCTTCCTGTTTTCCAGTACAGGCTAGGGGGTTCCCAGAAATAGAGGAGTGAGAAGGGTGAGGGCCCGATGGACGTCAAGATTGACAAATTCCAGGAAGATTGGGAAATAGCTATATAGCTGATAAAGGAGTGAGCCTGGGAGAGAGAGAAGGACCATGCTGCAGTGAACAGTAAACCATGTATCTTTTGGGGACCCAGCCGGCTGGGGGAAGACGCTGACTGACTCAGGACTGACAACAAATGACCTGACTGACTGGTGCTTCTGACAATCGTCTTAGGCTATTTATTCCATCGCAAGAGGAGAGTCTCTGTTCTCTGATCTCTGTTCTCTGTTCCCTAACTACAAGATTATGTGTTTAAATACTA
The DNA here is from genome assembly GCF_001952655.1 of Monopterus albus. Lineage (NCBI taxonomy): Eukaryota > Metazoa > Chordata > Actinopteri > Synbranchiformes > Synbranchidae > Monopterus > Monopterus albus. The sequence goes on along the minus strand of NW_018128261.1, from coordinate 366,267 downwards.
CTCTATTCAGAATAATGGTAATATTAAATGATCCTTTGAATTGTAATGGTTTGTCTGAATTAATTTAGTCGGTATCACACTCTAGCCACAACAACAGATACCTTGAATCTTTTATGTTATGCACCGCAGAGGGACACATATCCAAATCCTTTCCTAGCTTTCATTGAGGAACATTTTAAAACATTTCAGTCATTTTTTCACATACTGTATCTGTTGGCAAACTGGTGGTCCTCGGCCCATCTTTGCTTCTAAAGGGCTGGGCTTTTCCTGGATGCTACTTTTGTACCAAGTCATGATTGCAGTCACTTGTTAACATCACCCATTTCAAAAGTAATCATCTTTTCATTGTTTTACCTCCTTACTGGCCCTGAAATACAACCGTCCTTTTTTGGAATGTGTTGCAGGCATCAGAACTGAGTGTTTATTTTGAACAAAGAATAAAATTGATGAGGCATCACATCAAATATCGTGCTGCTGTATTGTTGTCAAGGCAATACTGTTAGGACTGGTGGGTCCAACTAGGGGCAAGAGAGTGACAAAACAGGACTCAGAGGGGAGAACTCTGTTCTGGAACAACAAGTTTATTGGGACACGAGGTTTTGATAAGGTGGACCGTGTCTGTTGCCGGTAGGTGGCCTCTGGAGGCCACTGGTGGGTTAGGCCAGCAACGGGAGACCAAGGCTGGAGAATGAGACCCAGTGAAGTTGGAAGTTGTCACAGCCAGGTGGGGTTTACAAGACACGTGGATGGTGGTCTGAGGAGAAGCGCAAGGGTGCAACGAGGTGAGTTGGTTGGACCTGCTCTGGCAGAGAGGACAGAGTACATGTGGATGATAATGTGGGACCAAGGTTAACTCACCAAGACCAAGGAAACAGCATCATGAGAGGTTGGAGGAAATCCAGGGGTCAGAGGAGAGGCACAGGCAGCCGAACAGTTGTCAAACAGGGCTGACCCAGGCGGTTGGTTATATTGGTAGAAGGATGTTGGAGATGGAGCTGCCAGGCAAGAGGTCAAGAGGAAGGCCAAAGAGGAGATATATGGATGTGCTAAAAGAGGACGTGAAGTTAATTGGTGTGAGAGTAGAGGATGCCAAGGATAGAGTTAGGTGGAAACAGATGATTCGCTGTGGCGACCCCTAACAGGAACAGCCGAAAGAAGAAGAAGTTCATAATAAAGAAAAGTTGGACTTTCATGCTTTATCTTTGAATTTTGCATATACAGTGACAAAAGTAAGTGAACAATTTAGAATGTGTATTACATGATTTTATCATTAAAGCATTCTGCACTATATCTGCCTTAGGGTTTGTGTTGTTAACAGTTCAACTGTGAGAGCTGTGTTGCAAGGTCTTTCTCTCACTTGTTTCCTGTCAGCCTCTCTGTGAATACTTTATAAAATATAATGGTCAACTGGCCTTTCCCATCTTACCCCAAAGGTGATCTGATTTCATCAGTCTCAAATATAAACAAACAAAATGTGCTTAAGCAAATATCAGACAAATAGTTATAATTGTCCATGTCTTTATAGGACTTAACCATTAAACACTTAAAGATTGTGGAAAGTTAGGAGGATTCTTGGAGATCTGATTGTTACGGCACGCTGTGCATAGTGTGTGTGAGTGGACTCAAAAGGAATGCAGGACTCAGACTCAGGCTTGACAAGATAAGTGCATTTAATGAGTGTATAGATGAGGAGTGACAGAGCTGGTCTCATCTGCTGGTCGCAGGGCAGCTGGGAGCGCTGGGTGGACTGGACTGCTGGTGTTGCAACCCGGGGTTGAAGGTGAGACGCAGCTTGCTAAAGGAGAGCAGAGGGAGAGAGCATGAGAGAGCTGAACAGCTATGCTGAGGTTGGAGCTAGGTGGAATACGGTGGACCTGATTAGCCGACTGCGCCGGCTTTTGGCAGGTGAGCGCCGCAGGCAGAAGAAATGGTCCACGGCAGCAGGAGAGAGCGCAGGAGATAGCCGGTCAGATGAGCAGGTCCACAGCAGAGCAGGCAGTAGGATGATGTGATGATAACTGATAGTGGAGATCCAAAATCTCGGTAAGAGCAGGTATCCTCGCACTGAGGAAAACAGGTGACAGTCACAGCACCACTAGGTGCTTAGAGACAATAATGCAACAACGGACAGGAATCCAAACATGCCGATGCTCAAAACGTCCACCAACAGACAACATACAGTTCCCACAAAAAAAAAAAAAAAGTTAGGCTTAATCACAGGTACGCAGTTTTTCCATAGGGTCTGGGCATGGATTCCAAGCAAAGTCACTGGTGGACTTACAAGTAGTGATGGCCATCTGACACTGAGGCCTTGATACCTGATTCGAGCTGGGGGAGAGCTCTTCCGCGAACCACTGCCTCGAGGCCTGTATCGTTGCCGAAAAGACATGTGACTGATGACGTCCGGCACAGAAACGGCTGGCCTGAGTGACTCCCGTGACCAGTTCAGACCGTCGATACAGTGTAACGACGCAAGATCTCGCTGCACGCGCCAGCAGCTGTGTAGGCGTAGGGGTACTATAAAGCCACCCGAGATGATGCGCAACATGTGGGTTTGTCGGTGTAGTTGGTATCGGTGTGATCATTGCTGCTGGTGTGTGATCACGATGGAGCCAGCTAAGAAGAGACTCCGTTCTCCAATGTGGGAACACTTTCAGCTGATCGGTCCAAAGACAGTGGAGAAACTTCTGTTCCTGAATACAAATGATTGATTCTCCATCCCTTGTATTTATTCACACCCTGTCCTAGTTGCATACGCACATATTATCCTAGTACATCCTGCTTCTCCTAGCACGCCTTCTCCCTCCTACTACACTACATATGTTCATAGACTCGACTGACTGACCAATCAATCTGTACAAAAGTTTTCACATCATTCACACAAAGCCTAGTTCAGTGGTTCTCAAACATTTTCTGTCATTCACCACTTAAGAAGGTGGGCAAATTTTCAAGCCCCACTTGCCAAAAAATGATAACGAAATCAGCCAATTTTAAAATATCAAATTTACTGAAATATCAGATAACACCAAGTTCAAAACAGATAAAATATAAGTGCAACTGTATCGTTTGACAGAGG
>NW_018128261.1:332347-349077 GCF_001952655.1 Monopterus albus | reverse complement strand
CTGACATAGGCAGCAACAGCACACCACTTCTATTGGCCATTTGTGAATAAGACAAGTGTCGGTTTCATTTTATAAATTTTTAAGCATCCAGCTGCAGCCTTATAGCCATGACGAGGGTAGGACGGCATGTGGGATAAGCTGCGAGGAGCTAGCAGAAGAATGAAAAGGGGGGAAAGACTGAGGAACACTCGGAGAAATTGGTCCTGGGCCGAGCACGGATTTTGCTGCACAGTTTCACCGACGGGGCCGGCTGGTTTGCCATAGGGAAGCTGTGAGGCCAGAGACGGTAAAGTCACTTTGTGTACCTTTGGTACACAAGAAACGGGTGAAGAACTCTACTTTGCATTCAGGATGCTGTGTCAACACCCTAGTGAGAAATTGTCTGAGTTTTTGAGGTGCATGGAGCATGTGTTGAACAAAGTCATTCACAAAGGAGGACTGCCGTCCTCTTCAGCTGACAAGGCATGTCTCAACCAGTTGATTAAAGGGGCCACACGATCTGACCTAATGATGCTAAATCTGAGGTTAAGAGAGCGTAGGGACACCCCCCCACCTTTCTCCAACTACTAAATGAAATACAACTTGAAGAGGAACATGAAGCTGCCCGTCGCAGACTGCACCCGCCTAAAACTGTATACGCTAAAAGTGCCACGGCAGCACCGGATGCAGGGATAAAAGATGTTAGGACTGAGGTACAGGAGTTAAAGACCCAAATAAGAGAATTCACAGTTTATGCTGCCGAAGCATGTCCCATCAGCTCTCCTACCACAGTCAATACACCGGCAGAGAGCTCAGACGGAAAGAGTATCCAAGCCTTGAAGAAAGAGATAATAAAACTCAGGAAACAGGTCTCAATCATGACCGTGAACCCCAAGTACAAGCCAGTTTGCAAGACTCATTCAAACCCAGTGCCACAGAAAGCGTACATACCCAAAGGCTCAAGCAACTTTTTCTGACATTGATGTGGGGAAGATGGGGACTATTCAACTACATGTACAGCCCCAGAGAATCACTCTAAGGTCATTCAAAAACTGTTACAATTACACAGGAGACAGAGAACACACCATGAACCCGACAACAGCCCCACGCCAAAGCCCACCAAGGCCAGTGTCAACAAGAGTGCAATAAAGCTACAGACCAACAGCTTGCCAGAGGGGCTCATTGGACCGCCATGCACTGCTCAGGTCAAGATAAATGGCAGCCCTTGTACTGCTTTGCTAGACAGCGGCTCTCAGGTCACTATCATTTTCGACAGCTGGTATGCTAAGATTCTGCCACACGTGCCACTGCATCCAGTGACCGGATTGGCCATATGGGGCCTTAGCGAGTCAGAAAATAATTACCCCTATAAGGGCTATGTCGTGGCAAGAGTGAGATACCAACTAAATTAATTCAGACAAACCATTACAATTTAAAGGATCATTTAATATTACAATTATTCTGAATAGAGTAGTATTTAAACAGATACTCTTGTAGTTAGGGAACAGAGACTCTCCTCCTGCAATGAAATAGATAAAGCCTAAAGATTGTCGGAGCACCAGTCAGTCAGGTCAGGTCCTTTGTTATCAGTCCTGAATCAGTCAGCCCCAGTCAGTCGTCTTCTCCCCAGCCAGCTGGGTACCTTGTCTACTGTTTACTGCAGCATGGTCCTTCTCCTCTCTCCCCCTGGCTCCCTCCGGCTCACTCCTTTATCAGCTCAGCCACATAGCCACTTCTCAACAGCTGGACTCTGTCCATCTTAACATCTATCGGCCCCCCTTCTCACTCCTTCTGGGAACTCTCTACAGCCTTCCTGGAAACCAGGAAGCCTACCAAGATCCTCACAAAAGAACAGGGAGTTATCTCTGACCATACTTGGGGGTTAACTAGGATTCTAAATATTAATTATATAACCACTTACATAAGCCTATTGACCACCTCACATGAACTTAATAAACACATAATCACTCAGCTCTCCCTTACACAAGCTAATACCAAATAAGGTCTATATGAGCTACATACTGTTCTATTACATATTTCTTCTGGAATCTGATTTATTATCAACCACTACAGCTATATCCAGATTGGCCTGGAATTTTCCCAAAAGTCAAAAAAGGGGAAGGGGGAGATTGTCCAAGTGCTAGCCCTGGTGTGTCCTGACCGGCACTGTTCAGATGCTGTACCTGTCCTGATTGGCACCAACGTTAGGAGAGTTCAGGCCCCTACCAATAATAAAGCAAATTACCTGGAAGATGTTCACTCGGCCACAGTCCCAGTGCCTAAGGAGCAACCAGAGGCTGATGCCCTTGTCCTACAAGCCAAGAGCCAAGAAGATGTTCTCCAAGATGCTAGACCCAGACAAATTCCTAGTACTGCTGCGTATTGAGTCTCTAAAGCAGACTGCAATTCCTATGGGGACTGTGATAGCTCACCTGCATTGAAGCTGACGTGGTGACTGAAGTACAACACCCACCTGCTAAAGCTACCACAAAGATGGATCCCTCAGTATTCGATTTTGGAGACGCCCCTATCACTAATGAGTGGAAAGAGAGACTGAGGCAAAAGCTGTCAAAACATTCCAGTGTATTTTCAATGGAGGAGTGGGATGTGGGACTGGCCAAGGGGGTAGAGCACCACATCCGCTTGAATGACAGCACTCCTTTCAGAGAGCGATCCAGCTGCATAGCCCTTGCTGACCTGAATGACTTCAGGCATCACCTTCAAGGACTGCTTGCAGCGGGAGTTACAAAAGAATCTAGGAGCCCCTACGCATCACCAATTGTGCTGGCTCGCAAGCAAAATGGTAATCTCTATATGTGTGTGGACTATAGGACCCTGAACCACAGGACCATCAAAGACCAATATACTGTGCCGCGTACTGACAAGGCTTTAGACTGCTTGTCCGGCAGTAAATGGTTTTCAGTGTTGGATTTGTGCAGTGGCTACTATCAAATCTCAATGGCGGACAAGGATAAGGAGATAACCGCTTTCATATGTCCATTAGGATTCTTCCAATTTGAACGCATGCCACAGGGAATCACAGGGGCGCCCACAACCTTCCAAAGGCTCATGGAGAGAGCGGTGGGGGACATGCACCTGCTTGAGGTCATAGTATACCTGGATGACCTGATAGTATTTGGCAGTACTCTGGAAGAGCATGAGCAGAGGCTGCTCAAGGTCATATGTTGACTAGAAGAAGCTGGACTCAAGTTGTCCCTGGACAAATGCCAGTTTTGTCAATCCCAAGTAACCTATGTAGGACACATAGTTTCTGAGAATGGCATAGCCACAGACCCATCAAAAGTGGAAGCAGTGACCCGGTGGAGACAGCCAACTGATCTCCATTCATTGCAGTCCTTCCTGGGCTTCTGTGGGTACTATTGGCGGTTCATCCGGAATTATTCCATCACAGTAAGTCCGCTCACTGAATTATGTAAAGGATCTCCTCCAACTCAAAAGCACCAGAAATCTATGGTTGCACACGACAAGACCTACTTCAAAATTACTGAACCATTCGGACAGTGCTGGGATCAGGCCTGCACTGAGGCTTTCCAAAAGATTATCCATTGTCTCACTAATGCACCAGTACTCTCATTTGCCAACCCAAACAAGCCCTACATCCTCAATATTGATGCCAGCTTTCTAGGGCTAGGTGCAGTCCTCTACCAAGAACATCCACAAGGTCTAAGACTGGTAGCTTTTGTGAGCCGGAAGATTAGTGCCTCTGAGAGAAACTACCCAGTGCATCAACTTGTGTTTTTGGTGCTCAAATGGGAGGTGGTGGATAAATTCCATGATTACTTGTATGGGGTACAGTTTACAGTAAGGACTGATAACAACCCGCTCACTTACATTCTCACTACAGCCAAACTCAATGCAACTGGACACCGCTGGCGATCAGCTCTATCTACATACAACTTCACATTACAGTACCGACGGGGGAGCAGTAACGTTGACGTGGACTCATTGTCATGCAACCCCCTTCCAACTGTACAAGACGAGTGGCAGAGTGTGCCCCCTGAAACTGTCAAAGCCCTCTGTAAACAGATTGACTATGGAGCTGAACCCAAGGGGGCTACCACCCTTGCTGAGTCCTTAGGGGGCTCCCCGGATGCCTTACCAGAGTGCTTTGCCTACCCAGTTTGCCTGGATATGGGTGATCAGCCATAAAGACCTCATACATGCTCAAGACACAGACCCCACAATCGCTCCTGTAAAGTTGTCGATTTGTGGTGGACCAGTATTCTCCTCAGCAAGTAAGCTGGTGGTGCTGGATGACCTTCTTTATAGAAAAGTTGACAAACTCTCTGGTGCCCAAATCCTCCAGCTGGTACTTCCCAAAGAACATGTCCCCATAGTTCTAAAATCCCTCCACGATGAGTCCAGACATTTAGGAGTGGAAAAGACAGTGAAACTACTGCGTGACAGATTCTACTGGCCCAAGACGGGTGTGGAGGTGGAATACTATATAAAGAACTGTGGCAGATGCCTCACTCGAAAAGCACTTCCTCAGCGAGCTGCTCCATTGAACCAGATCATTAGCCAGGGTCCCTTAGATCTGGTATGTATTGACTTCATGTCACTGGAGCCTGATTCTCAAGGTCATGCCAATATCTTGGTAGTGACAGACCATTTCACTCGGTACGCACAAGCCTTCTCTGCCAAGGACCAGAAAGCCACCATGGTGGCGAGGATTTTGTGTGAACAATACTTTGTGCATTATGGCCTACCTGCCCGCATACACTCGAATCAAGGACGTGATTTCGAAAGCGACCTCATCCAAGACCTACTGAAAATGCTAGGGGTCGGCAAGTCCAGAACATCTCCTTTCCATCCACAGGGGGATCCACAACTGGAGAGGTTCAATCAAGATCAAGCCTGAAAGAGGATTAGGTGCAGAGAAGACGGTTCACTGCAATCACTTGTTACCCATTGGTTACCTAGTGAGACTACCAAAGGATGACAATTAGTGTGAATCACAGCAAAGACCAGTAACCAGAGCATCAAGGAAGACAAGGACGTTAGTACAGTCCAATAACAATGTGGACTACGTGTCCTTAGAGTCAGAATATGAGGATGTGTGCTCCCCAAGACCACTGGAAGTGGACTGGGATGAACTATGGATGCATCCTGAATTGGCTGAAATACAATCCCGGCATGGACCTGATGAAACTGGGCCACCCGAACTTATGCAAAATTTAGTAGAGCCGGAACGGAATCTAAATGACCACACTATTCTGCCTTCTCACACTGACCCGGAAGTCAATGCCCCAGAAGCTGACGCGGTCCTGGACCAGTCGACAGAGACGGAGATAATAATCCCATGTGAACGCTCAAAGAGAGTTACCAAACCTGTGGTTAAGTTCAGTTATGATGAGCTTGGGGAGCCTTCTGACCTTCCAGTGACAGTGTTCAGCTGAGGTGTACTGGTGGGAAGCGGACTCTATGACAACCCCAGGAGCAGTCCATGCCTAACACTCTGGTGCCACCCCATGGCTTTGTGTTTACCTTGCTACTTTCTAAACTCTCCCATTGTAATTCTACCCACATAGGTATTTTGATAAGGACATCAAAATTTTAAGAAAGGGGAGGGTGTAGCCCGTTGGTAAATACTGGGTTGGTACTTCTTACGAATGGATATGTCTTGTGCTGTTGCAGCTACAGTTTTAATTGTATTTGTGTTACAGCTACAGCTTTAATTGTATAATGGATATTTCTTGTGCTGTTGCAGCTACAGTTTTAATTGTATTTGTGTTACAGCTACAGCTTTAATTGTATTTATCTTGTAAATGCCATTTCTTGGAAAGCTGTATTGGTAATCACACTAGGTTCAACCCCTCTATGTAGCCATGAGTAACGTAATTGGTCAAAGGAATCTGTCAATCTGGGTTACCTGCTGTTATTGGGGTGGAGGGCGCTGAAAGAGGGAGACAGAAAAAAAAGAGTGAAGAGAGAGACACGACGAGGGTAGGTCAGTGTGTGGGATAAGCTGCGAGGAGAAATTGGTCCCGGGCCGAGCACGGACTTTGCTGCACAGTTGCACCGTCGGGGCTGGCTGGTTTGCCATGGGGAAGCTGTGAGGCCAGAGACGATAAAGTCACTTTGGGGATAGTGAGCATTGCTTAGCCTTAGCTGTGCTAGCCGACTCTAGTAGAGCCGGAAAGAGTCAGTGGGGAGATCTCGAGTGGTGGTTTCTCAAAGGAGGCCCTGGGGAAGGGTCTTCCGTATTGCAACGCACTCCATGTTTTAATTAACACTGAGGTTTTCGTGGTCCGACATACTCAAGTTGTGAGGACATCGCATTGCATTGCACTCAAGTTGTGAGGACATCGTATTGCATCACACTCAAAATTGTGAGGACATCACATTGCATTGCACTCAAAATTTTGAACAGGCCTGCAACGATTATCCCATGAGTGTCGTGAGTAACTCTTAGGTGACCGAGTACTGTGTATTTTGTTGAGACTGTGTTTAGGCATAAGTGAACGGGGCAACTGGGCATGTGTCAGTGGTACTATTTTTTACTAATTAACCAAGGGAGCACTGAGTTTTCATTTAGTTGGTAGAAACCTACATTTTAACCTTGGGATGTTATTTTATGGCTTTTAGTATTATTTATCTTACTGCCTTGGGTTTTTTACTCGCAAGAGATCATTTTCGGCTATCTTTTTCTAATAAAGCCAGCCTCAGCCGTGTGTTATTATTTAAAACCATCTCTGGGTCTATCTTACTTTCCCAACCATCTTAGTACGAGTCCTTACTTACTGTAGGTTGTAGGGGTTATTAAGTTTCACTTTAACTAAACGGACCGACGGACCCAAGCACCCCTTCATTCTAACCCATATAGCCGGTGCCCCTCCTAGGTAGAGTGAAGTGGGTGCTACATTCAGAACTGTCCAATTAAAGAACTGGGATAATACATGCCTCTTCCTTGCTTTTGTGAAGGCCCATTTAGGGTATCCACAAGCCTTAAGGGAGTTCTGGATGTGCAGTTTCTCCTTCTTGGCCCCTTCTGCAGTTGTGGGCACTTCCTCTGCCCTGTGATTTAGAGTTCTGATGACTCCCAGTTTGTGTTGAAGTGGATGGTGTGAGTCAAAAAGCAAGTATTGGTCTGTGTGTGTAGGTTTCCGATATACTTCTACCTTCAGGCTTCTGTCCCCTCCCAAGTGGACTGCACAATCCAAAAAAGGTCAGTCATCGCTGGCATCCTCACGAGTGAACTTGATGTTGATATCCACAGAGTTGATAGGCTTGGTGAAAGCCTCTACCTCACGGGTCCTGATTTTAACCCATGTGTTGTTCACATAGCGGAACCAGTGGCTGGGAGTGGTACCAGTGAAGGAAGACAGGGTTTTGTCCTCAAATTCTTCCACATACAGGTTGGCAACTATAGGAGACACCAGGGAGCCCATAGCACAGCTGTGTTGCTGCCTATAGAAGTGCCCCCTAAACTGGAAGTAGGTAGTGTTTAAACAGAGGTCCAGCAGAGTGCATACATGGTCTGGGGTTAGGTTAGTCCTGCTGTTCAGCGTGTCATCCTTCAGGAGTCTCTTCTTCACTGCCTTGACAGTCTCTGTGGTGGGGATGCAAGTGAACAAGGATGTGACATCATATGAGACCATGATCTTCTCCTGGTCCAGCTGCAGTTGTGACTTTCCTCGCAAAGTCCTGGGAGTTGATTATGTGGTTTCCTGTGTTTCCCACCAAAGGAGCCAGAATGGTGGCCATGTGTTTGGCTATGTTGTAAGTCACAGAGTTGATGCTGCTGACAATAGGTTTGAGTGGGGCTCCTTCCTTGTGTATTTTGGGTAGGCCATAAAGGCAAGGGATGGCCTCTCTGGGGTATAGTCTGTAGTATAGTCGCCAGTCAATAACTCCCTCCTTTTCCAGCTTCTGTAAACAGTCTATAACCTTCTTCTTTTAGCTACTGGTGGGGTCCCTCTTCAGTGCTTCATAAGTGGTGGTGTTACTGAGGAGGTCAGAAACTCTGGTCTGATAGTCAGCTGAGTTTAGGACTACTGTACATCTGCCTTTGTCTGCTGGAAGGATTATGATGGTTTCATCCTTCTCTAGTGCAGCTAAAACCCTCCTTTCCTCCCTGAGGATCAATGGAATACCATCAGGGAATTATACATTATCTCCCATTTACCACTGTCCAAAGAAACTGAAAGTTTTCCTCTGGATAAGTTAGGACCATTGAGATGTTCAGTGTCTTGCTCAAGGACACATAGACATGTATTCATAAGAAGCCCAGAATTGAAGCACCAACCCACAATTAATATGCTCTACCATGATACAAATTTGAATAAGAAAAACTTCTCCCAAAGATTTGATATAACGGTTTCTGTTTTTCCAAAGACCACCTTGCTGCCATCTGATTTTTTCCTGTGTTTTACTTCATCATTTCTTTTGTCAGTTGTGGGTAGGACTGATTGGGACATTGGATCTGGGTATACTACTGGCTGCCGTGTTGTAAATTTCTGGAGAAAGAAAGCCTGTCCCAAATTCCCTAACTGCTTCACTAAGTGCACATTCAAATCTGAACTATCTTTGAAGTGAACCCACAACCAATGCACACTTTCTCTAATAACCTTTCAGATTTGTACTCATACTCAGCATAGTCTAGACCATATAAGTAAAAAAATACAAATAGAACTGAGGGTTTGTCTTCTGTCTGCATATGCCAACAGTTTAGAACATGGGCAGCCAGGGGCTTTTTCTGTGCTGACTGCCTGCATGGACACAAACATTTGGACAGCACACGGGCATCCACACAGTCCACGCGGACTCCCTCAGACCTGGGAAGATGAAATTACGTCACTCCAACTTAGCAGACATGCAAAGCATGAATAGCCTCTTACAGTCTTGACTGCTTTGTGCAAAACAGTGGATATACAGTATGTCAAACAAGTATAGGCACTTGCACTATAAACCCTAATGAGGGGTATACTCTATATACCCTGCATAACCTCCAGAATTGAGGTGGGCTGTCCTGCTTTATTTTTCTCTGTATCAATCTTTGTTTAGAGGAAGGAAAGGGCTGCACCCCTCTCACACACACAGTCAGGTGAGCAGAGGTAGAACAGCAGACAGGAAGGATCACTCCATAGTGCAACAACCAGCCAGTAACAGAGACTGTATGAGCAGTATTTCAAACTGCAGAAATGTGGCTTTTTCACCACTTTGCCTGTGGTTCACTCACTGAAGTCCTCATTTTACCCCTGAACCCACAAGTGAAGTCCATGGTTTCCCTCTAAACTACTGTGTGTTTACACATCATGTTTGTAATGCTAATGTGGTGTGAAGAAATGGACATTTAACCAATCACAGGTGCATGCTCTGCTCGTGCACACCGCCCCCACCATCACATTCATCAGCATTCATGCATCAGTCCTCTCCCCTGCCAGAGTCTCTGCAGTGCCTTTTGTTCTGATTCCCCTCCTTCATGTAGCCTCTGCTTTTAGCTGTCACTCTCTCACTACAATCAGAAATGGGGGAACCAAGATGGACCAATCATGGCTGATAATGCACTTAAATCAGCCAGTGGCTTTGAAGGTCGACCACTTGGGTTTCAGCTTGTCATTTTAAAGCCTCCAAATTTGCCTGACTTTCTTCATTAGCTCTCAAGTATATACTATACACACTGTTTTCAGTGGTTAATCAATCACATAATGGAAGTCTTAATGCCTTTTTGTGCTTCTGGACAATCTGATATCTGTTTGTCAGAGGAGCTTCAAAAAAGAAGAACAACACTTAAGTATTTGTGCAAAAGATATTGATGCTGTTCCATTTAGTCTGATAATAATAATGGAGCATCTTCACCAGAAATCTATTCCAGGTGCTTTCACAGCCTTTGTAAGTTATCTTAGCTCAGCACAAAGACTAATAACAGGGAAAACAGTGCCCTAGCTCTGACCAAAGGAAACAGAATCTGCCAGCACCTCTGAAGCTAATTATTTTTTGTTTAATCTGTTCAGTAATTGAAGGGCAAAAAAGACATGTTGTAGTTGTAGTTTTATGGGAATTACATGCTAAGCTAAGATGACTGCAGCTTCTTATTTACTGTATGTTCTGTACTGTATGTTCTCATCTAACTATTGCCAAGAAAGCAAATATATTTCATATAAATGAAAACATTGTATTAAAGCTGTTGTAACTAATATTAAAAATTTCTATATGTAATATGTATTCATTCACTATTTCTGTATAGCCAGCAGCTTTGCTATTTTAACTCTTCCATTGGTGTCAGCAGCAGCTAGCAGCTTTTTCAACAAGAACAACTGTAGAAACACACAGAACACAACCTGTCCTACACTGAACAGCAGATCTGATAGCAGTCAGCTGTTGGAGTTGCTCTGTATCTATACTGGATATGCAAATAGGCCACTTCTTTCTAATATTTTAGTCACAGCAACTTTTATAAGGTAATACCTACTATATTGTATATCACTGTGCTAAATATTACTGTGTTACAGCTTGCTGTGATGCACACAGCATGGTTAATCACTTAAAGTAGGTTTAAAATGTAGATTTTTTGCCATTTGAATCATCAAGTACAAACTGTGGGACTATGTGGCTCACAATTACCACACTTTATTTGGCATGAATTTGACTTGGCATCAAAAAACAATTAGTTATATGTCATGTTGTTCTTGGACATGAACCTTTTTAACACATTGTGGCAGCAAAACTTTCATGCTTTGGCTGTGTTTTGTAGAGAAAGAGGAACAGGAGTTATGGAAAAAAATCATTCAGTGGTCACAGGAATAAAATGCCTAACAAGTGTCATAAATTCTGAAACTAACAGAATCGTGGCCTCGGTGGCAGGCTGATTAGGACACTGAGTGGCTATAATGGACATAGTGGCAACTGGACATTTGACTGCACATATGTGGTGTGAAATATAGTAGCATACTGTACTGTATGTGCATGTTTGTGTATGTATTCGTGCGTCTAGGTGTTGTACATATTTGGGTATATTTGTTCCATGTTGGGGAATCAAAACACTATATTTGAGGGAACTGAAATATTGGGTGACTTCAGGTAAACATTTTAGAACTCTTGGTATTTATTACTTGTGCCAACTGTATCTAATATATGCTCCTAAACCTAAGTGTGAAGACGCAGTGTTCATCAATTAGCTGTTGCGAAACCAAGCTGATCTAAGAAGAACCATGTTCACTATGGGCACAATGTTTTTACATTGTTTTCATATTTTGAAGATTGTGTACAGATACACCAATCAGGCATAACACTGGCAGGGGAAGTGAATAACACTGACTATCTGTTACAGTAGCACCTGACAGTGTGTGGAGTATATTAGGCAGCAAGTGAACATTCAGTCCTCAAAGTTGATGTGTTGGAAGCAGGAAAAGAGGGTGTAAGGATCTGAGTGACTTTGACAAGGACCAAACTGTGATGGTGAGATGACTGGGTATTAGAATAATTTAGCAATGTGAGGTGACAGAAAACTGAGACTTGGATGAGTAGCTTGGTTTCTATGAAGAGATCCAAGCTACTCAGACCTGATCTTTTCACAGATGTGTGAAAAAAACTAAATCACATTTTCTCCAAATCAGATCTAGGCCACTTGACCAGATGTTGTTCTAGATCTGATTCATACTCATTCTCTATGTGGCCACGAGCAGCACTGTCAGATCAGAATTTGTATTATTTTTAATGTCTCACTCCTCTGTACATACGCATATTGTCGGTTGTCATCATTCTGTATTCTGTATCACATACCAATTAAAAATAAACATGGAAAGCAACAGCAACACAGGTAAAAATAAACAACAGTAACTGGGGTCAGAGGAGAGATGAGGAAGTTTCTGATTTGATGGACACACCCAACTCAAAGGACACCTCTCACATACCTTAAAATGAATCTTGCATCATATGCTGCCAGATAACCTGCTAACCTCCCATGACAAATGAATAAAGAGTAAACACGGTGGTCACTAGGCCAAACAAAGGAAAGTTAGCTCACTTCACTTTTCACTTGGACAAGGTAACATCACTGTAGCTTTCGTAAAAAAAAGTAACATATTTCAATCTGCAGCAAATTAAATATAGCTTACCCCAGTGATAATTAACATGACTAGTCTATCCAGTTGTGTGGTCTAGCAAGATCAATGTGTCTAGTCAGGAGACGTTTCAACATGCTTTTCAGTTATCCATGCCGCGCTTATCTGCCCTTCCAATGCTCTTATTTTAATCAATCCAGCTGTCTACACAGCTTGCATAATATCCTGTGTTCTACACTGCAAGTCTATTTTTGTACATATTTATGTGCATAACTACAGTGATTGTATGGCTGGCCTTTGGGCACTGCCAAAACAAGGGTGAACGAGACTTAATACTATGCATAAATGAATCCTGTGTAGACAGCACCACTGTCAGGGTTATGCTCCGCTCCCTGCCTCTCTCCCTGTTTCTCTCTCTCTCTCTTTACCTATCTCCCTGCAAACACCACCATCTCCAGTATGCTTTCACCTGTGGCTGATCACACTGATTACAAGCTGGCTTACTTAATCTTCAAGTTCTCACTCAGTCTCCATCGGTTCATTGATGTTACTGAATGCACAAGCTACAACACTCCAGCTCCTGCTTAGCTACCTCCGATCCTGTTACAATCAACACTATTCTGTTAGGTATTTTTAGTCAGATAGATATTGGTTAGGTACCTGTTGTATTAGAAATGTCTTTAGTGTAGACAGGATGTCTAGCCCAGGCTGTTAAATGCTTACTCATTTCCATGAGTTACTCCAGGTTGTTTATGTTCAAGGATAGCTAGATAGATTATTATTATTATTATGATATGTTTAGCCGTAATCTTAATCATAATATCTTCCTAGGCTTAATGTCCGGACATGTCCCTGAATGTCCTGTATGTTCTTAGATACACACCACTTAATCAACACTCACACACATTGATTTTCTCCATGTTTTGACTACTGCTACGGTCAGCTGTAAAGCTGGCATATCAGGTGACACCATGGTTTGACGTGCCTGTGTAGAATGGGGTTAGCCCAAAACCAGATATAATGTACAGGCCTGTTGGGTTCGGGGGTCTTTTCATTTTTCATCTGCCTGCGTGCAGTTTGGAGGTGCAAGATGCCTGAGCGTGTAATGTTAATTTTTGCCTGTGTTCATGGAATAAATCAGCACTGTTTTGTAGTTACTTGTACTGCCTCGTCTCTCAGAGTCCGTATGGTAAAAAGTACCGGGTACAACAATTCCATCTGGGCCAGCCTCCCTGCAGCAACTGCGTAACTCACCGCTTGACTCAGCCGTCACCCACCAGCAGCTCACCTCACCGGCACCATCCCGTCTGGGCCAGCCTCCCAGGGGCAAGCGTCTCACTCCCCACTCAACTCAGCTGTCACTATCCACCTCCAGTAACTCCTCTTCCTCACACCACTCCACTGGGTCAGCCTGTCTTCAAACGCTCTCCTGTGAACTGGATTGTCCTTCCTGACTCTGAGCCATTACCACCATCAGTTTTCCCATTTCAGTTGTGTTAATAAAACTTTCTTTATTTGTCTAAACTGCCG
The DNA here is from genome assembly GCF_001952655.1 of Monopterus albus. Classification (NCBI taxonomy): domain Eukaryota; kingdom Metazoa; phylum Chordata; class Actinopteri; order Synbranchiformes; family Synbranchidae; genus Monopterus; species Monopterus albus. The sequence goes on along the minus strand of NW_018128261.1, from coordinate 335,542 downwards.
CACTGCAGTCTGGGTCCTTCTTACCTCTCTCTCACTCCCCTGGATTGAGAGAGATCCTAAAAGAACAAACCGGCCAACAGTGGACCCAGCAGGTGGCTGTTTAGATTTTTTTTCTTTTTTTTTCTCCTTTTCTTTTTCCTGCCCTCAGCTCCTCAAAATATGAACCAGTCCAGTTTAAAACAGGCTACTCGTGTTAAAGACTTAGAGGTCCTCTCACGGGTTCTGCTGGCAACAAAAACAGTGGGTGGAGAGAGATGTAATCTTAGCTTGGCAAGAGCTTTGATGCGAGTCAAAGTATTCGTCAATTACAGCAGCCCTGTCCTTTGTGTTCAGGGCTGTTTTGTCCCATTGGGGATACACCCTGCAGAAACTGGCTGCCTCTGTTGTGGTACACTAAGGCTGGAAATCAGGCTACTGGTGTATTTGGTGGGATGTTTGTGAGAGGGCAAATTTAAATGTTGAATTTACACCAGGAAGCCTGTATCTGTCAGTGTCATTGTCATTACCCAGAATAGGCGGAAGGAGAGATTTGCATATGAGCTCAGCCATACACAAGATTATTATTTATTTACTTTATTTTTAAGTATTACACTCTGACAGTTGTGTGGCCACCTCATCACAGGCCTCCTGCTGACAGATATGAACTAGATAGCTCCAAAAGAAAACCATGTTACAGGCAGGCTACATATTTATCACCAGCAATGACAGCATTGCTTCAGGAAATATTCATCCTCAGCCAAAATAGTCATATGGAATAAAACAGCAGCTACACAAAGAATGTTATTACACTTTCTTTCAAAACCAAGACAGTGTTGACAGAGACTGGACCGTTTTTTCCTGGAGCTAGCAGTAGACTTGAATATACATAACACTCCACAAACAGTGAGTTACTAGTGTGTTCTGTAGTTTTCACCACCCCAACAAGGCAATTATGCCGCAGTCACATGGTATGTGTGTATAATGGTGTGTTTTTGGCATTTAACTCCCCAGGGAAAATTTTAAATCGTTGCAGTTAATCCTGTCAGAGGCATTTAGGATAAGCACATTATATTTCAATTCAGTATCTGAAAAGAGATGCCACACTGCCTTCATATCTGCTTCAGCTCATGTTCAGTTCAATTCAGCTCAACATTATTAATCCTCATGGAGGAAATTAAATTAAAAGCAAGAAGAATGCCTTAGACAGCAAGATAAGGGGCAGAAGAACTGAGTCATGGTGGGAGAGAGGGGTTGACACAGCAAGTGTGTTTTATCAATCCATCATGTGAAGACCAGAGCAGTCTTCATTGCACTGGGCTCTGTTTTTAAGGACATTAAATACTTTTTTCCCTGTCCAATTGCATTAAAAGTACTGTACCTCAGCCATTTTGAGGTATGAGTGCATAGAAAATATATGTGCGCAAGTGTGTTTATATTAGATCAGTGGAATATGGTGAATTCGGGATATTTACATTTATTACAAATGAGCGCTTTGCTTCCTGACAAGTCAACACTGACAGTCTTTGAAATTTTCTCTGAGACACAATCATTTAGTTTTCCTGCCCTGTAATCATAGTGAAGATGGGCTTTAGAAAAATGTTTTTCTTTGTCATGGACAACCAGAGAGCACCATGGTGGGAGAGAAGCATGTTCTTGCTCGATTTGCTTTGAAAAAACACATAGGTTCCATGAAAAAGAAGAAGCTTTAAGCATACTGTTAGCATGGTTACTATAACGTGAGGGGGTTGTTCCTGAGTTGCAGACACAATGTATTAATCCTCTGGCATCTGAATTGTTCTCAAAGCTTAAAGTGTTTCAGTTACTCGCTGGTTATTTCCCCTTTGAGAATAATATAACTAAAAGAGTAGCCTACTTGGTTTTTTGAAGAAGAAATTTCTGAAATGTCTCAAAAAATGCTGCCAAAACTAGGTCACTGTCCTTTTTTTATTTGGGTTAACACAAGTTTTAAACTAATTAAATTAAATAACCTTAACACTGAAAATGCTTTAAGTGGTAGTGGTTTGATACTTTACTTTTTGTTTTGTTTTTTTGACAGTCTAGAAAAAGAAACAAGTGCAGAGAGAGCAGAGTGTGACTCTGAGGGTCTAACCATCAGGCCAGGAATTGAACTTTGGTTATGTGGTCTGTTACATGACTATGTTAGAAATTAACCCAATTCTTTTTTTGGAAGCACGAGAAGTGAAGACAGGAGAGGACTGTTTAAAATCAACAGAAAGTTTACTGAAAGTCTGATCACAGGTGTAGGCTCAGTTCGTCTTACCATGCTAACTCTGAGAGACGAGGCAGTCCAAGTAACTTCAAAACAGTGCTGATTTATTCAAAGGATCACAGGTAAAATTAACATTACACGCTAGTCAAAACATGAAGCAAATCAACGTGTGAATGTGTATGTCTGTTGGTTAAGTGGTGTGTAACTAAAAACATTCTCACGACCTCTAATACATGTCGTGACTTGAACATAGGGACATTATGGCTAAGTCTACACATCATAATAATAATATTGAACACCCTGTCTGATGACAGTCATCAACTCTTCTCTCTGGTAGCCTTGACCAGATGTACCCTGCAGAAACTCACGAGCAGGCCTAAGCATTTAACAGTCTAACTAGACATTCTCTCTCCACTAACATTTCTAATACATAAAGTATCTATCCAATATCTATCTGACTAAAATATCTAACAATTCCCCCTTTCGACACGACCAAAATCGTGTCGACCTAAATCAATGTCCCTTTGTCCCCAGATGCAGCCACCTAGCGTTTCAAGAGGTGAGAGGCCCCCCTCATGGCCACTCCCTCAAGGGTGAACTACAGAGCTGAGTACTTTAGGGAAAAATGAACTAAAAACACAAGAGGGGTACCAGCATGTAAGCAGGTTCTTCATTGCAGTGACCTCTATATGTAAGCCGTATGTGTAAGCTGATTCAATGCAATTAAGAGCATTTGAGCAGACATAATTGTGGAAAAGTATAAACATCATGCGTAGCCAATTTTCATCAGTTAATCATACAGTGGTGTGAAAAAGTGTTTGCCCCCTTACTGATTTCTTATCTTTTTGCATGTTTGTCACACTGTAATGTTTCAGATCGTCAAACAAATTTATATATTAGTCAAAGATAACACAAGTAAACACATCATGCAGTTTTTAAATGAAGGTTTTTATTATTAAGGGAAAACAAAATCCAAAACTATATAG
>NW_018128261.1:314834-328201 GCF_001952655.1 Monopterus albus | reverse complement strand
CATGAGTCTGACCCCCTCCAACCAAAGACTCATTTATCACCTTTCAGCTTCAGCTTTGTTTATTAACCCAAGTCTGCAACACATAAAGAAGACTCTTCGAGGCACACAAGAAATCATCAATTCAGCTTGCTTAAAACCTAACATTGTCATCATTTTTATTTTAATAGATAATTTAGAATTACAATATGGTGCCACTGGCCATCTGACTTGTTGCTTCTCTCAATCATTTCATTGGTCTTAGGTCTTTCAAAAAGGTGGATACTTGGTTATATATAACCAAGGGTGAAAAGGCTCATTCTTTTCACCCTTTAAACTATTAACGAGCTGTAATTTGTGCACAGAATGTCTTTAAATGCACCAGCACAGCTTTCTAAAAGTGTAGCTCAAAACTGCTCCAGTACCAGGAGCTTGCTTAAGTAAATGTACTTAGTTATTTTCCAAAACGACTATGTTGTTGGTGTGGACTGTAATATAAAAAGGTGTTTCTGTGAAAAATGACCTGGGAGAACTGGGAGATCCTTTGTCAGGAGCCTTACATATATAAGCTTTAGCTGTACTTTAGTATTTTGTCAGCATTGTACAGTAGCTGAATAAACCTTTGTGAAGTTAGGCCTACATTGCACTACCTGCAGTAATTTTTACAGTGCCTTGCGAAAGTATTCGGCCCCCTTGAACTTTGCGACCTTTTGCCACATTTCAGGCTTCAAACATAAAGATATAAAACTGTAATTTTTTGTGAAGAATCAACAACAAGTGGGACACAATCATGAAGTGGAACGAAATTTATTGGATATTTCAAACTTTTTTAACAAATAAAAAACTGAATAATTGGGCGTGCAAAATTATTCAGCCCCTTTACTTTCAGTGCAGCAAACTCTCTCCAGAAGTTCAGTGAGGATCTCTGAATGATCCAATGTTGACCTAAATGACTAATGATGATAAATAGAATCCACCTGTGTGTAATCAAGTCTCCGTATAAATGCACCTGCACTGTGATAGTCTCAGAGGTCTGTTTAAAGCGCAGAGAGCATCATGAAGAACAAGGAACACACCAGGCAGGTCCGAGATACTGTTGTGGAGAAGTTTAAAGCCGGATTTGGATACAAAAAGATTTCCCAAGCTTTAAACATCCCAAGGAGCACTGTGCAAGCGATAATATTGAAATGGAAGGAGTATCAGACCACTGCAAATCTACCAAGACCTGGCCGTCCCTCTAAACTTTCAGCTCATACAAGGAGAAGACTGATCAGAGATGCAGCCAAGAGGCCCATGATCACTCTGGATGAACTGCAGAGATCTACAGCTGAGGTGGGAGACTCTGTCCATAGGACAACAATCAGTCGTATACTGCACAAATCTGGCCTTTATGGAAGAGTGGCAAGAAGAAAGCCATTTCTTAAAGATATCCATAAAAAGTGTCGTTTAAAGTTTGCCACAAGCCACCTGGGAGACACACCAAACATGTGGAAGAAGGTGCTCTGGTCAGATGAAACCAAAATCGAACTTTTTGGCAACAATGCAAAATGTTATGTTTGGCGTAAAAGCAACACAGCTCATCACCCTGAACACACCATCCCCACTGTCAAACATGGTGGTGGCAGCATCCTGGTTTGGGCCTGCTTTTCTTCAGCAGGGACAGGGAAGGTGGTTAAAATTGATGGGAAGATGGATGGAGCCAAATACAGGACCATTCTGGAAGGAAACCTGATGGAGTCTGCAAAAGACCTGAGACTGGGACGGAGATTTGTCTTCCAACAAGACAATGATCCAAAACATAAAGCAAAATCTACATTGGAATGGTTCACAAATAAACATATCCAGGTGTTAGAATGGCCAAGTCAAAGTCCAGACCTGAATCCAATCGAGAATCTGTGGGAAGAACTGAAAACTGCTGTTCACAAACGCTCTCTATCCAACCTCACTGAGCTCGAGCTGTTTTGCAAGGCGGAATGGGCAAAAATTTCAGTCTCTTGATGTGCAAAACTGATAGAGACATACCCCAAGTGACTTACAGCTGTAATCGCAGCAAAAGGTGGCGCTACAAAGTATTAACTTAAGGGGGCTGAATAATTTTGCACGGCCAATTTTTCAGTTTTTTATTTGTTAAAAACGTTTGAAATATCCAATAAATTTCGTTCCACTTCATGATTGTGTCCCACTTGTTGTTGATTCTTCACAAAAAATTACAGTTTTATATCTTTATGTTTGAAGCCTGAAATGTGGCAAAAGGTCGCAAAGTTCAAGGGGGCCGAATACTTTCGCAAGGCACTGTATTTACCTATACCTGTTAATAGATGTGCTGCAGCATTTTGGACCATCTGTTCTTATACTCTTTTTCTATTTGTTGGACTAATTTGGTGCATTCTGATTGTGTCAGTCAACCCTTAAAGCTGTATTTATTTTGCCATTCTGTTAGATATTTGATATTCTTCTTGTTCTTTTGATTCATATATTTTGCATCTCCTGTCAATTCTGATGGAAATTTTTTACAACTATTTCCCATTGTGTTATGATTCTCCCCTCTCAACAGCCAGCTGGTTTGTATGGAATTCACCCGCGCAACCAGCCCAATCAGAGAAGTACTGCTTCTGTTATCACTGCTAGGTTTCTGCAGTCAGACAGCTTGTTGACACCGTGAGGTTACCACTGTCTGTTTACTTTTCTGAGACACTGTTGAGTAACTACCACCCCTTTATTTTACACACATACACTCACACCCAGTACTGTCTTAACTTATTCCTCTTTTAACGTGTGCACAGAGTTATTTATTCCTGTAGTCTTCTCACATAGACTATGGTCTCTTTTACCTATGAATATTGTATTATTACGCTATGGGTCTTTGACTCCTTGTTTATGTTGGGCTAGAACAACAGTGTTGTTCACTCTAACATATAAGCCATCACGGTTTTGTCTCTAACAATAAGACATTCACACAAGCTTATCTTACCCAGTGAAATCGTTCTTGTCATCATAATCCCATCACCTTCCACTCGCCCAGCAGATCCTGGCCTCACATTAGTCAAAAACGTTCCCTTATGGAGAATGCGACTGAGGTCTTTCTTAAGAGAGGACTCGAACCTCCCTTTGTGCACGGTTTCAGGTCCAAACCTGGGCGAGGGAGAGGATGTTGGGATTCGGCTTGAAGGACCAAGTTGTTATGAGAATTTTTCTAATAAGCAATGAAGTCACTGGAATTGTCTTAAGCAGTTTAATTCTTGCAGCAAGGAGACAAGTCAGCACAACGGTACAGAATTGTCTGAGAAAGGTAGGTTCACACAGCATAATATATAATTAAAAGGCGTGCCCTGATAGCTAAAAGCCAATCATACTGGAACACATGTTTAGCCTGCGGTTGACAGTTGTGTCTCTCTTCATCTGGAACATTCTGTAGTTGAGTATATCACAGCACACAGAGTTTCACATGAAAGATAGGAAATGTTCTTCAGGCTTACACAGCCAGTTTCTCACATGGCTTTGTTCTGAAAGTTTAAAACATATTTACTAACATAATTTTTATAACAGCTCCTTATGCCAGCACTTTTTCTTCAGCTGGTGGGGGTAGAAACAGTGGGGCTACCAGCTTAGAGGGCTATGCCTATACTCATATAAGCTTGGGTTACCGTATGTAACCATTCTTCAGTTTCTTATAGGCTTCACCCTCTAAGAGCTGTCGCTATTGGGATAAAAGTGCAGCTGGATGTAGTCAATGTCCTGGCGGCTCACCACTGCCCAAGAGCATTGTAAACAAAATCTCAGCTTGCCGATGAATCCCACAATAGCAGCCCAAGTACAACATCCTCTCTCCTGCAACAGGCTTTGTCTGAGAAACAGGTACAGTCATGCCTCATATAGAAACTGACTGCCACTGTGAGAAAAGAGGAATGGCCTTTATGTTTATCAGAGGAGGATAAGTGCAGGGAAGGGCACACAGTGAGCGTGTGAGCCTGACAAAATGCACAGATAAAAGCTTGAGTTGTGAGAGCGGGCAGACGTTATCCATGCATAATAACAGTGGGACACCAACAGGAGTGCCAGGATGAGGGCACAGAGAGAGTGTGTGCTTGCAGTAGGGACACACACATCAATAGCTCTGTGTTGACAGAACAGTCAAGTGAGCATTACATTAGGTGACAGCCAGGCATCCAAGTGAGTAACACACATGCAGTATCAGCGGCAAGTGGCAGGTGTGCGCTCATGCTCCATGTCAGAGTGAGCCTCCCGATCACGCCGAACACTCAGAACTGAGTGAGCCAGTGAAAATTCAGATGTAGAAGAGGATATGGCTCTCATGGAGTGAGCTCTGATGCCAAACTGGGGATCTCTACCAGCTGAGACGTATGCCTGTATGATGGCCTCACACATCCAGTGAGAAAGCCGCTGCTTAGTCAGGGGCTTCCCAAGAGGGTGCTCCCTGTAATGCTCAAACAACTGCTGTGTTTGTCTGATAGCTGCTGTGTGGGCCACATAATGGGACAGTGCGCACTGGACAAAAGGTATGGATCTCTCTTTCCGACTAATTTCTGTGTGGGGGAAGAGAGAAATCATCCAGGGAGATGACTGTGGATCGAAAAGAAGATATTATTTTTGGTGTGTATGCAGGGTTCAGTGTCAAGACAGCCAAGCTGAGGTCTTCATTAACAGAGAGACATGATGGTGAGACAGAGAGTGCGCAAAGATCGCCCACTCGTTTAGCTGACATCAGGACTAAGAGGAGCACTGTTTTCAGTGAAAGGTGTTTGAGAGAGGTGTGTGCGATGGGCTCAAAGGTGGGTCCCCTGAGTACATGTAAGACCAGATCCCACTGTGGTGTCATTGAACGGACCACAGGTCCCTGTGCCACAGGAGCTGCCATGGCTCACTCGACAGCAGCTGCATCAGTGTTGGAAACTACACTGTGCCCGTGCAGCATCAGTGGGACAGGAAGGAAGGTGTAATGGAGACCTCTGGGCCAGGGGTGATGAGCAAAGGCATCCACCCCTAGCGGAGGCTTATTTTGGGTGCTCATTGAGAACAAGAGAGTGCACTACGCATTCTTGCAAGCTGCAAACAGGTCCACCACTTGTTTGCAGCACCATGGCCAGCTCCAGACAGTTGACATGATACTGGGGGTTTTCCAGTATGCCAGGAGATGTGGGGGCTGTGCCTCTCTCCACACCCCACCGCTGAAAAGCAGACCATTTTTCTGCATAAGACGCTGTCGTTGACAGGGTTCTCATACTCTGAATTGTATGCATGACTGCTGGAGGCAAGCCAAGGCTCTGCAGTGGGACTGTTAACACATGCCTCTTGTGCCGCACAGGGTCAAGGTGAAGGCAGCCAAACCACCTCTGAAGCTTCCTCATGTGGAGGAGACCAAGAGGGACCACTACATGGCTGGCTGACATTGTCCCCAATAAGTGTATCACAGACAGGGCTGTCACCATTGTGCGGGGAATGATGCGATGCAGGAGGGACAAAAGAGCCTCCTGCCTGGCAGATGACAGTTTTGCCCTCATGCTGAGGGAGTCCAGCTGTATCTATCCCCAGATAAATTATTGTCAGATGCAGCAGCGGCAAACTCTTTTTTCAGTTCACTGCAAAACCCAGTTGGGTCAGGTGTTGGACCAGTTCTGCCATGTGAGATGCAGCCTGCTGTCTGGAGGGTGCCATCAGAATCAGATCATCCAGATAAAAAAAGGACTGATTCCGTTCCTGCACAATGGTTCCAGCGCCATCTCCATGCACTTGGGGAATGTGCAGGGGGCCAGAGAATAACTGAAGCGCAACCGGTTGTATTGGAGTCAGGCTTGCACTGATGATCTTTCCTGCACACCTGACTGTCCGCTGGAGCCTTTTCCTGTCTTGTTTGGTTGCTGAACCAAACCAGATAGCGATGGAGGTGCAGAAAACAAACTCAATGATTCCTCTGCAGAACTGTATCAGCAGCTCCTGGGGCAGGAAGTACATCCTCTGCTGTGCCTAATTGGTGATGGTCCTGATGTTGGACGTCGACTTCAGGTCCTGGGAGATAGTGGAGCCCAGGAACTTGTAGGACTGCTGATACAGTGCTGCCAAGTATGGTGGTGGTGGTGGCGGGGGTTCTTCCTGAAGTCCACTGTCATCGCCACTGTTTTGAGCATGTTCAGCTCCAGGTTGGTGTGACTACACCATAGGAGCAGTTGCTCAACCTCCTGTCTGTAGGCTGACTTGTTACCGTCTCGGATGAGACCAATGACCGTTGTGTCATCTGCAAACTTTAGGAGCGTGTAGAGTGAAAACAGCAGTGGAGAAAGCACACATCCCTCAGGGGCACCTGTGCTGATTGCCTGGGCGCTGGGCGACAGGTCTGTAGTCGTTTAGTGCACTGAGGGCTTCTTGGGGACTGGGATGATGGTGGAGCGTGTGAAGCAGGAGGGGACTTCACACAGCTCCAGTGACCTGATGAAGATAAGTGAGAAGATGGGAGCCAGCTGATCAGCACACACTTTCAGGGGGGAGGGGGTCATGCCATCTGGGCCTGGTGTCTTTGTGATCTTTTGATTTTAAAAGAGACCACGCACATCCTTTTCACAGATTGTTAGAGATGGGGGGCTAGGGGAAGGGTGGTAATTGTCAGGGGAGTGGCTGCTGGGTCTGAGGTGGGGAGGGTGAGGGGTCAGTGTTGATTCTCAAACCTGCAGTAAAACTCATTCAGGTTGTCTGCTAGTTAATGGTCCTCCACAGCAAGGGGAATGGTTTCCTGTAGCCAGTGATGCTTTTGAGTCTGCTCCACACAGATGAGGGGTCGTTGGCCAAGACATGGTCACAACTTTTTGGAGTAGCTCCTCTTTGCTGCTCTGATCCCCCTGGTCAGTGTGCCTGGCCTGGCTGTACAGAATCCTGTCCCCACTTCTATAGGCCTTCTTTTTGGCATGATGAAGCTGCTTGAGTCTTACTGTGAACCAGGGCTTGAGTTGTTGTATGTATCTACAAAAGGACATTGTGGGCACACACATGTCTTCACAAAAGCTGATGTAAGATGTCACGGTGTCAGTGAGTTCATCCAGGTCTGTAGCTGGAGTCTCAAATACACTCCAGTCTGTGCAGTCAAAGCAGGTCTGTAGCTCTGACTTAGCCTCCTCAGTCCAACTCTTCACTGTATTGACCACAGGCTTCACAACTTTAAGTTTCTGCCTGTAGATTGGAATAAGATGGACCATACAGTGATCAGAGTCCGAGGGCCACACAGGGGACAGAGCGATAGGTGTCTTTAATTGCTGTGTAGCAGTGGTCCAGTGTGACTTTGTGTGATTTTGTCCCTGGTGTGACAGGTGAAATGCTGTCTGCGTTTGGGCAGTTTTTGGGAGAGATTTGCTCTGTTAAAGTCTCCTAGAACAATGAGTGAGGAGTTGGGATGTTCCAGCTCCACGCTAGTTATCTGTTCGGCCAGGAGCTGTAGTGCGCTAGTGTCGGTGTTCAGTTTTAAGTACACTCCAATCAGAATGAACCTTGAAAATTTACGGGGAGAATAAAAAGGTTTACAATTGATAACAAGAGTCTCTAAGTCTGTGCTACATGTCCTCTGTAGCACCGTGACATCTGTGCACCAACTTTCATTTATGTAGAGACAGATCCCCCCATTTTTATAGGTTATGATTTTATTCTTCTCAAAGCGTAAATGAAACTATATTTATAGGGAAGAGGGCCTTCATGTAAATAAAAATTGACCATGCCAGTACAGCGTGCAAGCTCATAGTGTTTTGTAAAGTGGCCAATTAAGGCACTTGTGTACTGGAAACGAAATAACATTAATCTCAAGTGTCAACAGTTATTTCGACATGAAAAAACACACTTCTATGGCAGACATACAAAAAAAGAAAAATACAAGCTGGAGACAGAATCAGACACTTGTAGATGACAGCACAGACTCTTGCTGCTTCTCCTCTGATTTAGACAAATGCTTCTTTGATAAACTGGCAGACCTGACAGAAAAGTCAGACACCTCCATCAGCATTACTAAAAATAATGCTGGGCTGTGAATTAAAGTCAACACTTCCCACTGTGTCCATTGCCTTAAAGCTGCTCTGATTAATATGTTATATCAGCAAAGAATCAAATTATTAAATTACATTTAATGCAAAATGGGTTGCTTAACAGTGACAAACCCACAGAGAATTATGGCCCAACTTTTCACTTCCTCTCAGCTGTTCAAAGCATTTTAGCATACAGAATGTTTTTACATTGGAAATCACTGTTTTGATTTTATAGCCTTCAGCTTTACTGTTTTCATCTATCAACATCACTGTCCAGCAGCAACAGGAGCCAGAAATTACAAACAAACAAAGAAAAAAAAGCACAAACTAACCTAATTGTATATTACTTGCCTGCCACCACTTGGCAGAAAAAGGTAGCAACTAGCTAAACACCTTTTAGCAGATACATAGCAGCACAGGAGTTGTTTGGGACCAAAACAGAGCTTAAAAGAATAATAAAAAGCTCCAAATAAATGCTAATATTGCTCAGTTTGCTATGATGTCCATCACATGTTTTGTTTACAGCTCATTTAATACAACTGTAGCCCAGGTAAAGTGGTTGCCAAACGGGACACAATAACTGGGGTCCTTGCAGCGTTGATGTCCAGCAGGTCACACTTTATTTACACATAATGTCAAAATACAAGTTAGTGAAAATAAGGAGTAACAAAAATAAGGGGTAACAAAATACAGAGTAGCAAAAGCAAGGGGTGACAAAATATGGCAGTGGGCTCTGGATGTACACACAAACAAAATAAAATAATCTGTAAACACCAAATAACCAAACAGTTACCAAAAATCCATAAAATGCCACAATCACATACTTAAAGACACTTACATCCCGCCAAAAGCTCACCAGCTCTATGTTGGACACACTGCCGCCATCACCATCTGCATCTATAATACACCATCTTGTCAGAATTCTGATAGATGACTTCTTTAAAGTTTTGATACAACAAAATCCAATAAGATTTGAGCATATTTACTTACATACTGTAGGTTAAAAAGGTCACGGTCCTACACATGCAAGCTCAGTCCAATGTAAAGGAGGAAGGGACCACAATGCTTTTGGTCAAGTTTTGGTGGAACGTACACATTTCATTCAGTACTGCCATTTAGTGGCCAAGGCGACATTAGACTCCAGCAGCCCACTTTAAGTTACCTCCACATTACAACAACAAAACTCAACTGTGTTACACCAACAGGAAAACCAACCACCTTGAACCTCAAGAACCCCCTAGGGGGATTTGGAAGTGAGTAGGGGAGGCAACAGTGTGGTGGGTAGAGCAGTCGTCTCCCAACCGGAAGGTTGAAGGTTCGAATTTCAGTGCCTGCAGTCCACATGTCAAAGTGTCCTTGGGCAAGACACTGAAAAAATATTAATACTAATACTAAACTGCCCAGCTAACCAATAATCTGGTGAAACCTGAGTACAAATTTAGCACTACTGATAAAAATGATGGCCAGTGTTCTAAAACAACTATTCTTTAATCTATTGAAATAATTACCACTTTTAACCAATAGTTTCATGAAAATAGCAGCATATCCTGCTACATACTCTAAAGTATATCAGTGATATGATGCACCAGTGACTAGGCTGTGAGCTGGTCTTATCATGCCCAGCAAAACACACCCCTGATGAGGTGGAACAAGTGAAACAACTCACTTCATGGGAACAGTTGCACCCTCAGTCCCCTCAGTCTGACTGGCACAACCACAGAGGATAGCGCCACAGGCCGAGACATCCCAGCAGTTGCTGTCGCCCAGTACTCTCCACTACCGAGCACTGCACCTCCTCCTCCCGCCGCAAACTTCAGACAGGCCAACCCATAAAGCTCCTGAGCTGCTAGGCGTGCAGCCTGCACATGGACAAATGCACCCCCTGAGCCCCGGCGGGAGGCACAGAGTGTGTGTGAATCACTGGAAACACTCACAAGTCCATAAAGAGCAGTCTCAATGGGCACAATGTAAGCCACCCATGTAGTGGTCCCTCTTGGTCTCCCCCACATGAGGAAGCTCCAGAGGTGGTTTGGCCACCTTCACCTCAACCCCGTGTGGCACAAGAGGCACATGTTAACAGTCCCCCCCCCCCTCTGTCCAGTCAGACCTGGTGTACTTGCCATGGCAGCGGGGGTTCCCCTCGGCAGAGTCATGTCACACATATCGGTGTTCACAGACGTGTCTCTGCTCGAGTGGGGAGGCATGTGCCTGTCACAGGTTGTGGGGGGGAAATTCAGTCAGACTCTGTCCCTCCACATCAACTGTCTGGAGCTGGCCATGGTGCTGAAGGTGCTGAAGCATTTTTCACCAATACTGAGAGACAAACACATAGTGGTGCGGTCAGACAACACAACAGCTATCGCATACATCAACCAGCAAGGCGGTGTTTGTTTTGCCCAGTTGGAAATAGCTTGCAGTCTCTTACTCTGGGCCCATCAGAACCTGCACTCTGTGAGAGCTGTGCACATTCCGGGCAAGCAGAACCATGCTGTGGATTTAATGCCACGAGGCAGGCCTCAGCCAAGCGAATGGAAATTGAACCCTCATTCAAGTGCTGTGGTACAGGTTCAGGCGAGCAGTGGCAGACTTGTTTGCAGCTGGTGACATCACGCAGTGTGCTCTCTGGTTCTCAATGAGTGCCTGAGAACTGCATGGGTGAAAGTCACCAATGATCTTCTCCTAGCCTCAGATAAAGGACTTGTCTCCACACTTGTCCTCTTAGATCTCAGTGCTGCTTTTGACACCATTGGTCACAGCATCTTACTGCAGAGATTTGAACATTGGGATTGGGATTAAAGGAAGTGTACTAGGTTGGTTCAAATCTTACCTATCAGAAAGATTTCAATTTGTTCACCTCACCCAATGCCAGTCTGGGCTCCGCTGCTCCGCTGCTCCACTCCTCCACAGACCCTGCGCACCAGTCGTTACGGATCTGATTTGCCGATTTCCCTTATCTACTATGATCTAACTTGCCAGAGGCTGTTCACCTTGGAGACCTGCTGCGGATATGGGTACGGCCTGGCACGACATTTACACCTTCTCCCCTGGATTTTCAAGGGCCAGCGAGAGCTCACCAGACGCCGCCGCAACCGTGACACTTTCCAGGGCACAGGCCCCTCTCTCAGGGCGAACCCATTCCAGGGCGCTTGCCCTTCACAAAAAAAAAGAGAACTCTCCCCGGGGCTCCCAGCTTGCCATCGCCCCACCCTTGCGAACAGTGTTTGCCCATCTCTTAGGACCGACTGAGCCATGTTCAACTGCTGTTCACATAGAACCCTTCTCCACTTTGGCCTTCAAAGTTCTCGTTTGAATAATTGCTACTACCACCAAGATCTGCACCCGCGGCGGCTCCACCCGGGGCCCGCGCCCTAGGCTTCCGTGCTCACCATGGTGGCCCTCCTACTTGTCGCGGCGTAGCCACCCCCTGCTGCCTGCAACGGCCAGGTATGGGCCCAACGCTCCAGCGCCATCCATTTTCAGGGCTAGTTGATTCAGCAGGTGAGTTGTTACACACTCCTGGTAAGCAGCGCCAGTTCTGCTTACCAAAAGTGGCCTACTAGGTGGCTCGCATTCCACGCCCGGCTCCAAGCCAGCGAACCAGGCTTCTTACCCATTTAAAGTTGGAGACTAGGTTGAGATTGTTTTGGCCCCAAGACCTCTAATCATTCGCTTTACTAGATGGTTGGGGGGCGGGGGTTCGTAGTCCACCTGGAATTCCACCTCAGTCGGTGCGCGCCGGCCCTCACTTTCATTGCACCACGAGGTTTCGTCTGCCACCCTCTGACTTGCGTGTGTTAGACTCCTTGGTCCATGTTTCAAGATGGGTCGGGTGGGTTGCCGGCCAGCACCGGGGAGAGGTCCTGCTGAGGGGATCCTCCCACACCGTGTGGCCGCCCCTTGCCTGCTGAGTTGAATCCCCCAGGCAGACTGCACACACCCCACCCGTTTACCTCTCAATGGTTTCACACCCTCTTGAACTCTCTCGTCAAAGTTCTTTTCAACTTTCCCTTAAGTTACTTGTTGACTATCAGTCTTGTGCTGGTATTTAGGCTTAGATGGAGTTTACCACCCGCTTTGGGCTGCATTCCCAAACAACCCGACTCCGAGAAAACCTGACATCGTCCACAGGCTGTGCCTCAATCAGAAGGACTCAGACTCCCGAGCGACACCGGGCAAGCGGTCTTCCGTACACCACATTTCCCACACCCGCCTGTTGGACGAGGATTCGGCGCTGGGCTCTTCCCTCTTCGCTACTGAGGGAATCCTGATTAGTTTCTTTTCCTCCACTTAGTAATATGCTTAAATTCAGCGGGTTGAGAGCTGAACATTTTGATAGCTGAAAGTATGCTGAAGTTGAATTTTCCCATTCATTTGAATGGGCAAACATTTGCTGAAAAACACTAAATAGTTTAAAAAGTATAAAGGTTATAAAAAAAGAAAAATACAAGCAGAAATGTCCTTAAAAAAATGAACATGTTGATACCAGAATGGCTTTTGTAGCTGAAAGTATGCTGAAAAAATTAAGTGCCAAAAAACATACAAAAGAAACCATAATAATAACTAAAAAAATGCATTTTCTGCAGAAAATGTGTATGGATGCTGAGTGCTGAAAGATCGCCCTGAAAATGCTGTACATTTTGACACATTTTGCTAGCTGACAGTATGCTGAAGTAGAATTTTCTCATTCATTTGAATGGAGCAAGTTTTTCAAAATAAAACTATATATTTCATAAGTATGAAGTTTAGAAAAATTCTGAATAGAGGCATGAATGTCCTTGAGTAGCTGAACATTTTGATACCTGAAATAGCTGAAAGTATGCTGAAGGGATTAGGTGTCGAAAAACGTACGGAAAAAATCAGAATAATAACTAGAGTAATGCATTTTCTGAAGAAAATGCGTATGGATGCTGAGTGCTGAAAGCTTGCCTTGAAAATGCTGAACATTTTGACACCTGAATGGTTTTGCTAGCTGAAATTATGCTGAAGTAGAATTTTCCCATTCATTCAAATGGAGGAAGATTTTCAAAATAAAACTAAATATGAAGTTTAGAAAAATTCTGAATAGAAGCATGAATGTTCTTGAGGAGCTGAACATTTTGATAGTTGAAAATATGCTGAAGTTGAATTTCCCCATTCATTTGAATGGTGCAAATTTTTCAGAATAAATGCTAAATAGTTTAAAAAGTATGAAAGTTGTAAAAAAAAGTTGAATACATGCCAAAATGTCCTGAAAAACCTGAACATTTTGATACCAGAATGGTTTTTCTAGCTGAAAGTATACTGAGCTTATTAAGATGTGAATATTTTCTGATTGGTCCCCACAAAGTATGTAAAACAAGTAGGGTTGTGTGTGTGTGTGTGTGTGTGTGTGTGTGT
>NW_018128261.1:308147-314413 GCF_001952655.1 Monopterus albus | reverse complement strand
TGGGGGTCCAGGGTGTCCGGTATACTGCTCTGAATGCGGGCCAGCACCACTCTCTCAAAACACTTCATAATAATTGGGGTGAGTGCCACTGAAGTGTTTTGACACCTGAGGCAGCTGAAGGGTACCGGCAGGCCAAGTAGACTGCAGCCCAGGTGGTTGTGGAGACAAAAACTCGGGTCTGGGATAGAGTTTGGTGAGGCCATGGAAAGGGACTATCGGTTGGCCTCGAAGAAATTCTGGCAAACCATTCGGTGCCTCAGGAGGCGGACGCAGTACCCTGCCAAAACTGTTTACAGTGGAGGTGGGGACATCATCGGACGGTGGAAGGAATACTTCGAGGATCTCCTCAACCCCAGCGTCATGTCTTCCGATGACGAAGCAGAGGCCGGGGGGTCGGGAGCCACATTGATCTGACATGACAAAAACAACGTAGCAGGACAAAGATACACATAATCAGTAGGTCAGATCCAAACTGAAACCTTCAGTGTACAGTGGGAGATGTGTCTTTTCCACACTGATGGAATTTTGAAGTGTTGACAACAAAACTCCATATCCCTCTCTGTTTCTTTCAGCCAAGCTGAGATCTCTGATCCCAAAAATATTTTAGATAATCATGCAGTAAACTGCTTCAAAATACATGACCTCATGTTATAGCAGGTGTTTTGATGACAAAGGTAGAGTTTCCCTGATCATGTTTCTACCTGCAGTCATTGTTTTCACATTCCAGCAACAGAGTTCTCGTTAAACTTTCCCACCCTTCCTTAAACTTACAGTGGTGTGAAAACGTGTTTGCCCCCTTACTGATTTCTTATCTTTTTGCATGTTTGTCATACTGTAATGTTTCAGATCATCAAACAAATTTAAATATTAGTCAACGATAACACAAGTAAACACATCATGCAGTTTTTAAATGAAGGTTTTTATTATTAAGGGAAAACAAAATCCAAAACTACAAAGCCCTGTGTGAATAAGTGTTTGCCCCCTAAACCTAATAACTGGTTGGGCCACCCTTAGCAGCAACAACTGCAATCAAGCGTTTTCGATAACTTGCCATGAGTCTTTTACAGCGCTGTGGAGGAATTTTGGCCCACTCATCTTTGCAGAATTGTTGTAAGTCAGCCACATTGGAGGGTTTTCGGGCATGAACTGCCTTTTTAAGGTCATGCCACAGCATCTCAATTGGATTCAGGTCAGGACTTTGACTAGGCCACTCCAAAGTCTTCATTTTGTTTTTCTTCAGCCATTCAGAAGTGGACTTGCTGGTGTGCTTTGGATCATTGTCCTGCTGCAGAACCCAAGTTCGCTTCAGCTTGAGGTCACAAACGGATGGCCGGACATTCTCCTTCAGGATATTTTGGTACACAGCAGAATTCATGGTTCCATTTATCACAGCAAGTCTTCCAGGGCCTGAAGCAGCAAAACAGCCCCAGACCATCCCACTACCACCACCATATTTTACTGTTGGTATGATGTTCTTTTTCTGAAATGCGGTGTTACTTTTACGCCACACATAATGGGACACACACCTTCCAAAAAGTTCAACTTTTGTCTCGTCTGTCCACAGAGTATTATCCCAAAAGTCTTGGGGATCATCAAGATGTTTTCTGGCAAAACTGAGACGAGCCTTTATGTTCTTTTTGCTCAGCAGTGGTTTTCGTCTTGGAACTCTGCCATGCAAACCATTTTTGCCCAGTCTCTTTCTTATGGTGGAGTCATGAACACTCAGCTTAACTGAGGCAAGTGAGGCCTGCAGTTCTTTGGATGTTGTTGTGGGGTCTTTTGTGACCTCTTGGATGAGTTGTCGCTGCGCTCTTGGGGTAATTTTGGTCGGCTGGCCACTCCTGGGAAGGTTCTCCACTGTTCCATGTTTTCGCCATTTGTGGATAATGGCTCTCACTGTGGTTCGCTGCAGTCCCAAAGCTTTAGAAATGGCTTTATAACCTTTTCCGGACTGATAGAGCTCCATTATTCTCTTTCTCATTTGTTTTTGAATTTCTTTGGATCTCGGCATGATGTCTAGCTTTTGAGGATCTTTTGGTCTACTTCACTTTGTCAGGCAGGTCCTATTTAAGTGATTTCTTGATTGCGAACAGGTGTGGCAAGAGAAATTGAACTCAGGTGCGATAAACCAGTGTTTTGACAGGGGGGCAAACACTTGTTCACACAGGGCTCTATAGTTTTGGATTTTGTTTTCCCTTAATAATAAAAACCTTCATTTAAAAACTGCATGATGTGTTTACTTGTGTTATCTTTGACTAATATATAAATTTGTTTGACGATCTGAAACATTACAGTGTGACAAACATGCAAAAAGATAAGAAATCAGTAAGGGGGCAAACACTTTTTCACACCACTGTATGCCAGGGTACTCGAGAGGAGAATTCGACCGATAGGCAAATCTCAGATTCAGGAGGAACAATGCAGTTTTCATCCTGGCCGCAGAACACTGGACCAGCTCTATACCCTCTTTAGGGTGGTGGAGGGTTCATGGGAGTTTGCCCAACCAGTCCACATGTGTTTTGTGGATCTGGAGAAGGCATTCGACCGTGTCCCTCGCAGCGCCCTGTGGGGGGTGCACTGGGAGTACGGGGTCCGGGGCCCTTCGTTAAGGGCCGTCCGGTCCCTGTATAACCGGAGCAGGAGCTTGGTTCGCATTGTCGACAGTAAGTCAGACTTTTTCCTGGTGCATGTTGGACTCTGGCAGGGCTGCCCTTTGTCACCGGTTCTGTTCATTATTTTTATGGACAGAATTTCTAGGTGCAGCCAGGGGCTGAAGGGAGTGTGGTTTGGGGACCACAGGATCTTGTCTCTGCTTTTTGCAGATGAAGTTGTCCTGTTGGCTCCGTTAAACCAGGACCTCCATTGTGCACCAGGGTGGTTTGTAGCCGAGTGTGAGGTGGCTGGGATGAGAATCAGCACCTCCAAGTCTGAGGCCATGGTTCTCAGTCGGAAAAGGGTGGAGTGTTCCCTTCAGGTTGGTGGAAAATGGAAAAAGGATGGATGGATGGATGGATGGATGGATATATTGTTGTGGATTCAAATGCTTAGATAGTGTCTAACGTGGGGCTTTTGTTTTGAAATGCATGCATAAGCCTCAATGTGTGATGTGCAGTGAAGTACTGGCACAAGAAAGTATGAAGCCGTCCAAGTTAAAAAACCAATGAAATACTTTCAAAGACTACTTTAGGACCTGTGGACCACTCAGAAGACACTGTTGTTCCAAATCAGAGCAGGCACTATGGGCCTCATACCTTGTAGCTCAAAATATACAGTAGCAAAGGCCAAGAAGGTACATACAATAGCAGAGAAGCTCATCTTACCTGCGGCCCTGGACGAGGTCAGCAAGGTATTAGGCCAGTCAACACCGGACAAGTTGAAGACCACACCGCTATCTAATGACACCATAATGCGGTGCACTGAAGACATGTCAGCCAGCATAAAACAACAGACCTCAGTGCGGAATCAGGCCAGCGCTTACTATGCATTGCAGATGGATGAGTCAACAGATATTGCTAATCATGCCATTTTGCTTGTTTACGTGAGACACGTGTGGGATGGAGACATACAGGAACAGTTTCTATGAGACCTCCCCACGTCTACAAAGGCAGAGGACATTTTCAACACTATTGATTTGTTTTTGGAGTCTGTGGGACTGTGTTGGGACAATTGTGTGGGGGTAACAACTGATGGCACAGCTTAGGTGGTTTGAATGACACATCTGACTTCTTGGTTATATGTAACTCAAGGCAAAGAATGAAAATTTAACCTTTCTGACTTGGCAAAGACGAAACTACTTGTGGTGAGCTAATTAACGAGCTAATAGTTAGCTCGTTAGCAATGTTAATGTCAACTACTAAGCTAATGGTACCATGTTAACGGAAGGTTTAATGGATAAACACAATGCAGTGCTAAATGTGACTTTACAGAGTAATTCACATGGCAGCATACGTGGTAAATGAGAGTTGAAACTGTTTGGGAGTTGAGACAGCTAACTTATTGCTGTTTCCCACAATGTCATTGCTGCTAGCAACAGCACAAGCCACACTCCTGCATAAGGTAATGAGGTAATATGTGTGCAGGCCATGATTAACAGATGCTACTCGCAAATGTCTGACTGTTACAGTGGCCATAACTACACTTGTGTTCTTATGATAGCTCTTGCTAATTGACAGTTACAAGAAAAAAATATTTACAGCCAAACTGGTACTGAGAGGGAACAGAATTTTGCCAACTATATATTTTGCTTATTTTCCTGTTTTGTTTTTGAATACTTGCTAGTTGTACAGTAACTGCAGTGACTCATTGCATATTTACACATGTACAGCAGATGTTAAAATATTGTTTCCTCTCAGACAGAATGTTGATCCTGCCCTGTGCTTTACTTTGTAAGTAGAGAAGTACTCCGGCTGAATATAAAATAAGATTGCATAACATGAATATGTACACTCACTGGCCACTTTATTAGGTACAGCGGTACAACTGTATGCACTTCAGTGCAACATTTCAGCCTTAACATCTGTGTTTATGAAGTTCAAAATGTTAAAGGTGCTGTTGTACTAAACTTAATTATATTCAGAGGTGATTCTAATATTCTGACCTTCTCATGTATGTGAATGGGCAGGACAAAAATATACAGACACCTCTGAATACAATGTAGTGCAGCACAACACCACCTTTAACTATGACCTCAATAATGAACATATAATAGAATTTATATATTTATGAGATTCTCACCAAAAACTGAAACATTTTGAGTTTCATAAACACAAATGTTAAGGCAGAAGTGTTGGACTGAAGTGAATACAGATGTACAGGTTATCAGGTTTGCTCTATGCCACCTGCCTCTTTTCCTTTTCACTTCTTTCTCTTCTAATTCTCTGTTACAGGTCCTGGCTCCAACAGTGCACACAACTGAGGTGCATCATCTCATCAGCGGCTTCCGAGGTACCACACAGCTGAGGCAGGTTACCTATCACTGACACCAGTACTTAAGACACTGGCGCACAATCCCTCATCGCCAGTACGTTGATGAATCCCTTCTCATCATTTGGCCTCCTTCGCTTCTGATTCTCTGTTACAGGTCCTGGCTCCAGCAGTGCGCACAGCTGAGGTGCATCATCTCATCAGCGGCTTCCGAGGTACCACACAGCTGAAGCAGGTTACATATCACTGACGGCAGTTCTTAAGACACTGGCACACAATCACTCATCGCCAGTATGTTGACAAATCCCTTCTCATCCTTTGGTCTCATCATACAAGAAGCTACACTCGCTCAGCGACACTTTGAGTATCACGCCACTAAAAAGTAAGACTGTTTACTCCTCACTCTTCTTCTGCCCTTCTACCTTTTCTGCATTCCTAACTGTCCACTGAAGTCTGTACTTGTTGGCTGTCTGTACCTGTTTGGTTGCTGAGCCAAACCAGACAGTGATGGAGGTGCAGAGAACAGACTTGATGATTTCTCTGTAGAACTGTCTCAGCAGCTCTTGGGGCAGGTCAAACTTCCTGAGCTGGCACAGGAAGTATATCCTCTGCTGTGCCTTCTTTTTTTTTATTAAAACAAAGTAACACATTAACAAAACAGTACAGAACATGGGAGACAAAAGGATATAGGGTGTTTAACAAGGTTGTAGTGTGTGAAGTGTGGGTATTTCCAACTTATGCAGTCTATGAAATGCAAGAAAAGGAAAAGGAGGGGAAGTAAATAATTTTTTTTTAAAATTGCCAATAATAATGATGAGAACAGTACTACTAATAAAATCAACTTGTAACATTTTAGAGGTTGGTGGGAATGTGTGTGGCCTCAGCCCCAGGTATTTGATTCAAGTTGAAATGTGTTAAAAATGGGTTCCATGTGTCATAAAAAGCAGATAAACTATTCTTGTGAGTGGATGCCATTTTCTCTAATGTGATGTATTCTGTCAGAAGGTTGGTCCAGTAGTTTATGTGTAGTGATTTTTTTGATTTCCAATTTTGAAAGATGGTTTTCTTGGCAATAGCTAGAGAAATGAGGAGTGGGTTTTTGTATTTAACTGGTAGGTGGTCAATTTCTGTGATATTACCGAGTAAGCAAAGTGATGGAGAAGGAGGGATTCTACAGCCCAAGATAGTGGAGAGTTTCTCTGTCACTGCTATCCAGAGGGAATGAACTGGTTGGCAGATCCAAGTAGCAAGAAAATAACTGTCGGTGCAATCTAGAGTGCATTGTGAGCAGATGTCTGTGTCGGTAAAACCCATTTTGAACATTTTACTTTCTGTAATATGGG
>NW_018128261.1:289763-307999 GCF_001952655.1 Monopterus albus | reverse complement strand
TATTTGATAT
Organism: Monopterus albus; assembly: GCF_001952655.1. Lineage (NCBI taxonomy): Eukaryota > Metazoa > Chordata > Actinopteri > Synbranchiformes > Synbranchidae > Monopterus > Monopterus albus. The sequence continues at coordinate 307,989 of NW_018128261.1, read as the reverse complement.
GAGTTTATATAGCTTGGATATTATTTTCTTGGAGGATGTAATTTTCATAATTTCTTCAATTAATTTGGAAGGCTGTAGTGGGTTATTGGTTACACTAATCTTTGATTTAATTATGGATTTTAGCTGATTGTACTGGAGGAACTGTTCTCTCTGAACTCCATACTTCTGGATCAGTATATTAAATGATATGAACTGGTTATTTTCAAATAGGTGATGTAAGTGAGTGATTCCTTTGTGTTGCCATGCTGGGAAATAGATAGGGTTGTTATGCAGTTTGAAATCAGGGTTGTGCCAAACTGGAGTGTATCTACATGGTGCAAGTGGTGATTTAGTGATTTTGTTTACTTTCCCCCAGGCTGTTGGAGTTGAGAGGATTGTGATGTTCTTACAGTGATTCATTTTCTTAGTAGAGTTTGGTAGAAAAGGGAGGTCTGCAACCGAGTTATTTAAGTTATTTTTACAGTAATTTTGCCCGAATTTTATCCATGTGCTGTTGTGACTGTCCTTCTGAATCCATTTGACTAAATACTGTAGCTGATTTGCCAAGTAGTAATATTCGAAATTTGGTGCTTCTAGGCCACCTAGTGATTTCTTCTTTTGGAGTGTAGATAGAGAAATTTTGGGTTTCTTGTTGTTCCAATAATATTGTGAAGTTAAAGAATCAAGTGATTTAAACCATTTATCTGTGGGTGTTGTGGGAAACATTGTAAACAGATAGTTGATTTGAGGTAGAGTTTTAATTTTGACAGTAGCTATTCGACCGATGAGTGAGAGAGGAAGATTGGACCAACGTTTAAGATCATCTTCTATCTTTTTTAGCAGGGGGGTGTAGTTGAGATTAAATAGTTCTGGGAGAGATATTAATACCAAGATATTTGATGTTGCCTGTGCAGAATTGGGGGGAGGAGTTTTGAGCTGCAGATTCCCAGGCATCCTCAGAGAGTGGTAGTATGGTGGATTTATTCCAGTTTATTATGTAGTTTGAGAGCTTAGAATTTGTGTTAATAATATGTAAAGTTTCCTGTAGAGAATTATAGGGATCCTGTAAATATAATAATAAATCATCTGCATAAAGACTAATTTTATGTTCTGAATTAGTATCTTCTATTCCTTTAATTATATTGTTCTGTCGTATAGTTGCTGTGAGATGTTCGATGGAGAATAGAGATTAATAGAGATGGTGAAAGTGAGCATCCTTGTCTGGTACCCTGCTGTAAAATGAAACTTTGTGACCTGATCCCATTTGTACTTATTGTTGCCCTAGGTGATGTGTACAGTGTTCTTATCCAATGGATGAACGACTCCAAACCCAAATCTGCGTAATGTACAAAAAAGAAATGTCCAGTTAACTTTGTCAAATGCCTTCTCTGCATCTAATTATGGTTTTGGTTTGTTTTTGTTGTGCAAGTGTGTTAGATATTTTTAGTCAGATAGATATTGGATAGATGCTTTATGTATTAGAAATGTTAGTGGAGAGAGGATGTCTAGTTAGTTAAATGCTTAGGCCTGCTTATGAGTTTCTGCAGGGTACATCTGGTCAAGGCTACCAGAGAGAAGAGATGATGACTGTCAGCAGACAGGGTGTTTAATATTATTATTACGATGCGTATAACTGTAGCCTTAGCCATAATGTTCCTATGTTCAAGTCACGACATGTACTAGAGGTCGTGAGAATGTTTTTAGCTACACACCACTTAACCAACAGACATACACATTCACACGTTGATTTGCTTCATGTTTTGACTATTGCTAGAGCCAGCTGCAAAGCTGGTGAGAGAGACGTCTCGATTGACGTTTCTGTGTAGTATGGGGCTAGCCCAACCGAGGTGTTATAATGTATAGGCCTGTTGTGGTTCAGGGTCTTTCATCTTACATCTGCCTGCGTGCATGTTGGAGGTGCAAGATATCTGAGCGTGTAATGTTAATTTTACCTGTGATCCTTTGAATAAATCAGCACTGTTTTGAAGTTACTTGGACTGCCTCATCTCTCAGAGTTAGCATGGTAACAAGAACTGGACCCTACAAGTGTTACAACCATAGCCCCTGAAAAAGGGGAATAACTTGAGCCAAAGAAACAACAGCGGTCATTCATGTCTCAAGCCAGTGGTTTAATGACTGGAGACAGGACCCAAGCTCCCTCTAGTGTCCACTTGACTGGATGTGCTTTCTTTACCGGATGTGCTTTCCAAAACAAAATCCTTTCGCAATATAAAGAAGTGATGCATTGCAATCATGTAACAACAAGTCAAAACCACTTTACTCTTAAAAATGAATAATTATCCCCACTGTTATTTAACCATTAACAGGGTTGTTGAACAAAATGCATTTCTAAACTGTAGTGTTTTCTCATCACCATTACACAAGATTAATTAAATCTACGGATGTTGTCTGAAGCATTCCTGTTTTTAATGAAACCTGTTTGATCTGGGTGGATTAGTATTGGAGTGACTGTCTCTATTGTAGTAGCTAGGGCTTTGGCAATGATTTTTAAGTCTGAATTAATAAGTGATGAGATGGTAACTAGAAGGGTGGATTGGGTCTTTGTTTGGTTTTAATAAGAGTGTCATGATGGCTGTGTTCATGTGTGTTGGTATTGTGGAGGTGTCTTTAATTTCTGTGGTGACTTTGAGAAACAGTGGTGATAGCATTTGCCAAACATTTTTATAAAATTCAGCTGGTAGTCCATCAGGTCCGGGTGATTTGTTATTTGGCATTGAAATCAGTGCTTTATGGAGTTTGTTGATGGTGAGAGGAGCATCTCTGGGTAATGTTGGCAGTTCTAAACTATTTAAGAAAATGTCTATTTCTGATTAATTTGGGTTGTAATTGGGGGAGTATAGTTTTCTGTAAAAGGTTTGGAATATGTTATTAATATCTTGTGGATTATAAACAATTTCACCTCTAGGATTAAGTATGGATGGGATTGATGCTTTTTCCTTTTTACGTTGTAATTATCTTAGATAATTACCTGTTTTGTTGCTATACTGAAAGTGTTCATATTTGAGTTGTTGAATGAGAAACTGCACTTTTTTTATATAATATTTTCAAGTTGCATTTTTAGTTCGCTTAACTCGTTTTGTGTTTGTTCGCTAGGGTTTTGGGAATGTAAATGAGTTGTTTTATCTTTTGTTCTAAGGTGCTTTCTAGTTTGTTTTTTTTTGTACAATGATGTTAAAAGAATTTTCAAAGAAGCAACAAAGTCACTGGAATCTTTCAATAAGAAATTGGTTTACTTGCAGCAAGGAGACAAGTCAGCATAGGCATACAGTTGTCTGAATAAGCTAGTCTAAACATCACAATATATAGGACAAAGGGAACTCCCTAAAGATGCATTCCAGGCATTAATCAAGTTGAAAAGAAGATTCAAACAGGAAAAGTGAACTTGAGAGGCTTTGCCCTGATAACCCCTCAGACGATAAACAATATGTTGTAGGTTCATCTTCACAATATATGGCAGGAAAGAGTTTATGGCTGACTCCTTTAAGTCTGGAATGTCATTCATCTGAACATATAACAACACATAGAGTACTAAAAACAAAGATAAAACATGTCCTTCAGTTCACACAAGCAGTGTCTCACAGGTCCCTGTGATCTGTAGTCTGTTCTGAAAGGTTAAAATCCATTGAATAACATATGTCGGTCAATATATTGATTAGAACACAGTTTAAAACATACTTAATGATGTAATTTTCATGACAGATGAGTATATTATTTTCCTTCTAATTACTGCTTTGCCTGTTTCCCATAATAATGAGGGTGAGGTTTCTGGAGAGTCGTTCGTCTCCAGAAAGAATGCCCACTCTTTTTCAATAAATGTGGTGTCTGTTATATGTTGGGTAAGGGAGTTACTAATAAGAAAGAAGTCTATTCAAGAAAAAGACTGATGAAGGGAGGAAACGTAGGTGTATTCTCTAGATATAGGATTACTCATTCTCCAGCTATCACCAAGTCCATAATGCTCCATATTTTTTTATTTCAGTGGAGTGCCAATTTCTTATACCTTAATAATTATAAATCTGCCTTCTGGATCAATGATAGCTGTATCATGTTAATGGGATATTTTTATTTATTAAAATTGAGACACCTCTTTGCCTACTGTTATATGTAGATGAAAATATTTGGTTAACTTGTTTGCATTTAAGGTTTTGTGATTCTGGATTTGTTAGGTGGGTTTCTTGTAAAATTAATTTTTAATTTTAATTTTATTAGATGGTTAATGATTTTAATCCTCTTAACCTGGGTCCTGAATCCACGCACATTCCATGACACTATTTTAAGTGACTGTTTGAGTGATTGTTATAGATATTGGTTCATAAGATGAAAGAAGGGAAGACTTTGGTATTTTGCACAGATCTTATTTACTTTATTTTAGTCACTTATTGTGATTTTATTTTCCCATGTAAAGTACTTTGGTCAACTGGATGTTGTTTTAAAGTGCTATATAAATAAATTTGATTGGGTTGTTGCGGCTACACCATAGGACCAGCTGCTCAACCTCCCGTCTGTAGGCTGACTTGACACCGTCTCTGATGAGACCAATGACCGTTGTTTCATCAGCAAACTTAAGGAGCTTAACAAGGGGGTCCTTCGAGATGCAGTTGTTGGTGTAGAGTGAAAACAGCAGAGGGGAAAGCACACATCCCTGGGGGGCGCCTGTGCTTATTGTCGGGGTGCTGGATGTGGTTTTCCCCAGCCTTACCTGCTGCTTCCTGTCAGAAAGCTAATAAGCCACTGACAGGTGGGGGCAGGCACAGTGAGCTGGGTCAGTTTGGAGTGTAGGATGTACAGGATGATGGTGTTGAACACCGAGCTGAAGTCCACAAAGAGGGCCAGTGCATAGGTCCCTGGGGAGTTGAGATAGTGCAGGATGTAATGCAGTGCCATGTTAACAAGCAGGGGGTCTACGGGGACAGGTGACGTGCTGTCTGTGTTTGGGCAGTTCGTGGTTGAGATTTGCTCTGTTAAAGTCCCCAAGAACAATGAGTGGAGAGTCGGGATGTTCTAGCTCCAGGCTAGTTATCTGTTCTGCTAGGAGCTGTAGTGTGCTAATGTGGGCCTGCGGCTTTAAATAGGCACCCACCAGTATCAAGCTCAAAAATTCTCGGGGAGAAGAAGGGTTTGCAGTTGAACACTGAAATTTGAAGTAAAAGTTGCTTATTTGAATTTCTTTTTTGAAAAGAATTCTAATGAATATTTCATTTTGTCTTATAGGTGCCCTGCTGTCCGACACCTCTCTTGTCCCTATGTTTAACAGGAGTTCTATTTTTCCTGTCCCACTCTCTGTTTTTTGGAATTTTGGACAGCTTGATGAATTTTAAAACACTTTGATGAACCTATGTCTTGGAACACATTTATTGGTGCCCTTGTTTTATGGACAATCAGGTTAGTGATACCTGGTCTGCCTATCTGTATTGATCTGAGTCTCTCTGTTCTCCCACTCTATCTGTCCTGTCCTTTGATAAATCCAATTGGCAGTAGAAACCATCTAATTCTATATTTTTGCTAATTGGTTATAAATTTGGAAATATTGTACTTGCAAAAAACATTGATTAGTAATAGAATATTGTTTATTAAGCAGAATTTTTTTTCCCCACATTTTATTAAATTTTGAAAATATTTAATTTGACCTTTTTCAGTCATAGATCAACTGTTGGCTCATTTATATAACTCAAATATATTGATAGTGCTGACTTTAAATTCATATTTTATTCTTGAGAAAAGATAAATATATAAAAATAAATACAAAATAACTGGACTGAAAAACAAGAGCACGGTAGCTGTTCCTGAGTCCTGTTGCTGTTGGTCATTCCAGGCTTGTCCAGGTTTACACTCAAAGGTTTGATCTGACATCAAATATCTGTATTCATTCATACTATTTGAAGAAGTCAAGGTATGTATTTTGCTGTTATCTTAAATAAAAACACGCACACAAGAGTAAGGAGGACCTGGATTTATTTGGAGTGGAGGTTGCCTGGCTGCAGACACAGCGTTACTGGGCCTGACTGATCGACACCTAGTGGAATCCTGCAAAGCCAGAAGCATCATCTCACCAGACACCCAACTACCAGAATCGTGTTGTTGATTTTGAATACAAGACTTGACACAAATATGAGGTTTACGAAAATGCACATTGCTTCTAACATTGAAAATACAACCATTATAAGATTTGGTTGCTGGTTGTTCTGCTGGTAAGTCCAAACATTTGAGGATAAGGACAGATACTAATTTGGTTGTGATAACTGGTGGGTGTAGGTGAAAAATATTTCAGCAAAATTTTCTGTGAAGTTACATTTTTCTGGCAGAATTGAAATGACTTTTACAAAGAAAAGTTTGTTGTATTTATGACTTTGTGTGATTCATAGTTTAGGTGTGATTGTAATTAAATCTACAATAAATAGCTGTAGACAAACACTAATATTTTTGATCTTTGAACATAATGGCACTGAAGAGTAAAAAGCCAGAAACTTTGAATCGCCGCTGGCAGAAGTTGAATGACCTTCAGTGTACAGCAACAGGTGAACCAGCAGAAAGTCCTCAGAGCTGTACAGAGGTAAATGTACCTACGGAGTCTACAGTAGAAGGTGTACAACAGGGTTGTCAACATGAAGTTTCACCTATACCAAAGGTATCGTATGCTGACATTATAAAAAGAGCATGTCAATGATGAAGCAGGCCATTCTCGTGGCTATCAGATAAACCACGCAAATCCAAGTGATGTGTCTCAGGTTTCCAATGCAGACATGATGAAAACTGGACACCATAATAAATGTAAACGGCAATTATACAAAAAAACCATAAGATATCAAAAAGCTGTTTACACTATGAATAGCTGAAGAGTTGTTGAATAGTTAAGTTATTAGCAGAAAGGAATGCTGAACTTGAGTTGTAAAAGTTGTGCCCATTCATTTGAATGGGGCAAAATTTGCTGAAAAAGATGGAATACTGCAAAAACTATGTTACAAAAAAGAATACAAACAGGAATGTTCTTGAAGAGCTGAACATTTTGATACCTGGATGGCTTTTGTAGCTGAAAGTATGCTGAACTTATTAAGATGTGAATATTTTTCCAATGGTCCCCAAAAAGGTAAAACAAGTATGTGTGTGTGTGAGAAAGAGTGGTCCAACCGCCTGAGGACTACTAGGGCATGGATATTGAAATGAGGCATAAAATCTAAGCAGTAATTATGCAAAAACCGTAAAAGATATCAAAAAGCTGTTTACATTATGAATAGCAGAACAGTTGTTGAATAGGTAACAGTTGAAGTGGTGTTTTTAGCTGATGGTATGCTAAAGTTATTAAGATGTGAAAATTTTCCCCATTTTGAATGGGGCAAAATTTGCTGAAAAACGCTAAATATTTGAACAAGTTTAAATGTTACAAACAAGATAAATACAAGCACACATGTCCTTAAAAAGCTGAACATTTTGATACCTCAATGGCTTTTGTAGCCGAAAGTATGCTGAAGAAATTAAGCACTGAAAAACATACGGAAGAAATCAGAATAATAAAGAACAGGATAACAATAGTTATGATGGCACACATCAATGCACCTACATGAAAATTAAAATTCAATTCTTATATTATTACATCAGTGTTGGGTAAATCTTAAAAAAGTATTTTGATTAATGTAATAATTACTCTCCATAAAACGTATTGGAGTATTGGATTATTTATTAATCATTACTTTACAAATCCCATATCAACCACAATAGGAATTTTAAGAAAGGGTAGACATAAAACTGCACTTTTAATTTGTACAAAAATTGGTATTTTATGCAATTACTGAAGTTACTCATTAAATTATTGAAGAATTAAGAACCATTCCTTACTTTACAAGTGACAAATAATAACAATACTAACATTATTTAGTAATTAGTTACACCGAACACTGTATGATTAAAATGTAAACGTACGCATTGACTCGGGCAGCTATTTTCCCCCAAGCTAACTGTCCTGTTGCCATGGTGACTCGTAATGTCTTCACTCCATTGTTCAGGGCTTTTTATAGTCAGACTACTCAGAGTTGATTAAACCAACTCTTTTCAGCTGTTCTGAAACCAAAAACTCCAAGTTTTCCAACTCTGTGTAAGTCAACTCAGAGTTCAGGTTTGAACTCTGAGTTTGTTAAACCTCCTTCTTGAAAGGGGCCCCAGGATAACATAGTATGGATGCTGAATCAACATCCATACAATAATAATAATAAATAAATGCCAGGATAACAAGAGTGTGGATGCTACAACATCCACACAATAATAAAGACTAGGATAACATAGTATGGATGCTGAATCAGCACCCATACAATAATAATAATAAATAAATGCCAGGATAACAAGAGTGTGGATGCTACAACATCCACACAATAATAAAGACCAGGATAACATAGTATGGATGCTGATTCAGCATCCATACAATAAATAAAGAACAGGAGAGCATAACAGAAAACATAACAAACATAACATAACAAAAAAACCCAGTTTTCAGCCAACAACCCGTCTGTGTGGAGAAGCCTGAAAAACATCACTGGCTACAGAAAACCATCACCCTCTGCTGTGGAAGGCCATCAACTGGCAGATGAGCTCAGTGTGTTTTACTAAAGTCACAACAGTTAGAAACAGGAAACATACAGCTGTCTCCTGTGTGAAAGTCCTGCATTATATTATCCCACCCATTTACTCTGGCTTCAGCCCTAGACTTTGTTGTTTTTCATACAACATCACCAATGGTCACTGGTCACTGTTACTCATGTCAAACGTGAATTAAAATGGGACAAGATTAAAAGCAATAAACATTTGTTGCTAATGTAAAACTTTAACACGTGGCCCCTGGATCACGTGACATTAGGCTGGCTGGCTTTATTTGGCAAATAAGCTCTGAGCCTTGTAGTGTTCAGGAGTTTGTGAGCCATCTTCCACAGGGTGAGTATTTACATATTGTTTATCTTGGAGCACAGAAGCACACATTAAATAAAGCTAGGCATTTCTAAAGCTTGAAGGAAGACAGACACATCATCACTGCATCCAATCAGTCCAGAGTTCTGGTTATATTTATCAATTTCAAACTTCTTGTGTCATTATTACTGATATTAACTGAAGTTCACTGGAGTGTAAATATTCAACTTTTTATTTTCTCTGTATACATAGCTTGCCTCACAGTTGCTGTCAGTTCGGGTTTGGCCTCCTGACACTGCTGTCTGCTTCACACCATCCTGCGAGACTTGTTCACGTTTTAAAAATTCTGACAAAACTTTACAAGACATTAGAAATTTTATGCTGCAAGTCTACTTCCCAGAGGATTTTCTACTTAAAAGTTAAATTTTGTATCTGACCTGTAAATGTGGAGCAGATGATGCGGTTAACCTCTCTGGGAGCTGATCACCATATCAGTTCCTTCATGTTGTATATGCTGCTGTTGTGACCCAGAAGGTTCCAGGCAGTTAAAAGAGGGATGAGGGATGAGGAATGAGAGGCTTATTCCTGCCCCTGCTGCTCTACATGGGGGCTTGTCAAACAAAGTTTACAGGCTTGGTGCTGAGGTCTATCCTAAAGCCAACAAAGTAGCTCCAAAACCTTCATGAATATATAATTTACCTCCTGACTTCCAGTGCCTAAACCCATCCACTTGTTTGGTTAAATGAGAATCTTTTTCATTGCTCAGAGTTTTATTTAATAGCAGTCACTTATCAAGTGTTGCACACTGAGGCCTTAACTTATATAAAACATGGCAGTGCCAAGCTGTTAACAGTCAGTCTAATACAACTTAATTCTGACCCTGAGGTCAATGCCATTATGTAAATGAGATGCATTTTCAACATGTCCCTGACTGTTCTTCTCTTCTTTAAATACAAGAGCATCTTCACACACCCATCCCTCTGCTCCCAGGCTGTCCTCATACTCATATCATAAATATATCTCAGTTATATTAAGCTGTAATTAAATTATTGGATAATGGATTCAGCTAGTAATCCCAGCCAAATCGTGGCCTCATTTTAGACCTAACGTTAAATGTGATGATGACTCCTAGTTTTATGCAACCTATACTTGCTATTAAAGCTTATATTTCCAAAATATCAGGAAGCATCTGTGTTTTAAAGGGAAATTCCACAAGCTTTACATTTGAAAACATGACATTGTCCTGTGTGGCTCCAAAGGAATTTTTTAAAATAACCCCTAATAATCTCAATCAAGCTTATTTCAGATTGGAATTTAGACTACAACTGAAATAATTCAGAATACAAATGAAATAACTCATTCATATACAGTACCACCTGACAGAAAATAAAACTTTAGGAATTTTAATAAATTATCAATCATTTGAGTCAAACATTTACTTATTCCAGCTTCAGTAATGAGAAGATTTGCTGCTTTTCCTTGTCTTACATAACAGAGTAGTAAATATTTTAGAGCTCTGGACTCACGGTTGGACAAAAGAAGCAATATGAAAACATCACTGTGGACTCATGGCAGTTTCTAAAACTCTTTTCTGATCTTTTGTGTGCAAAACAATTAATAGATTATTCAAGAAAATAATACAGCATATAAAAGAAAATCTATATGGGGCCCACTGTTTGAAAGGTATGGCCAGGGACCAACACAATCAATAACAAAGTAAACATATTACCATATCTATATCTTCTAGAACCAAGACAGGAAAACAGTTGGAAATCCAGAGTACAAAACAGCAAGTCCTCATAAAAACACCCATAACCACTAGTTCTGCATTGATAACAATATCTAGTCATAAATATAATTTACAATCTTGAAATATTGCTGGAAGTATTTGTCCAGACTACTGTATCAGTGTTGTCTCAGGTCCTCACCAATTTGCCTACCGAAGGAATTGGAGCACGGAGAATACAGTCTCCATAGCACTGCACTCTGTACTCAGACACCTGGACAACAACACTTATGCAAGAACGCTGTTTGTGGACTTCAGCTCAGCATTTAACATAGTCATCCCCTCCAAGTTAACCACCAAACTTGGCAACCTGGGCATCAACACCTCAATTTGCAACTTGATTCTGTACTTTCTGACCAACAGGTCTCAGCATGTTAGGTCAGGCAACACCTGATCCTCCACCATTATCCTCAACACTGGCGTACCACGGGCCTGTGTGCTGAGCCCATTCCTCTACTCCCTTTTCACCCATGACCGCAGGCCTGTGCATGGCTCCAGCACAATCATCAAGTTTGCAGACGACACCACGGTGATCGGCCTCATCAGCGACAATGATGAGACAGCCTACAGGAAGGAGATACAGCACCTGGCTGTGTGGTGCGCTGACAATAACCTGCTCCTTAACACCGACAAGACCAAGGAGCTCACTGTGGAATACAGGAGGGAGAAAGGAGGCACACAGGACCCCATCCATATTAACGGGATGGCTGTTGAACATGTCTCCAGCTTCAAATTCCTGGGGACCCACATCTCAGAGGATCTGTCCTGGACCACCAACACCCGCAGCTTGGTTAGGAAGGCTCACCAGCGCCTCTTCTTCCTGAGGACACTGAAGAAGAACCACCTGTCTTCAGCCATCCTAGTGAACGTCTACCGCTGTGCCATCGAGAGCATCCTGACCAGCTGTATCACAGTCTGGTATGGAAACTGCTCTGTCTCCAACTGTAAGGCGCTGCAGCAGGTGGTGAAAATTGCCCAACACATCACAAGGACTCCACTTCCAGCCATTGAGGGTGTCCACAGGTACACTGTCTCTGACATGCTTGTAGCATTCTCAAGGACTCCTCTCAACCTGCTCACAAACTGTTTGACCTCCTGCCCTCTGGAAGGGACTTCAGAAGCCTCAGGACCAAAACCAGTAGACTCAGGAAAAGCTTCGTTCCCACAGCTATCTCCTTACTGAACTCTGTCCCCCATTGACCCCTCACTGCCTTCCTCTATATCACTTCACACACCTCACCCCTTTTCATCTCTCTTCCCAGGATTAATGCAATATGCTTCTGTTACCTGTAACACTGAAGTGAGCTGTTAATTTGCACATACTATACTCACAGGATACTGCTGTATTCATTTGCAGACTGTTCATATGCAGATACTGTATATTTATCTTTACCTTTGCACTATTTACATCTATTGAAGTGTTCACTCATGTAACTTATTGTTGTCTTCTTATTCTGCACTGTTTCATTCCATCTCATCCCATTGCACTAGTGTTTCATAAGCTTAATGTACCTGTCTGTTACTTGTAATATGAATCCATAGTCTGTTGTACATCGTACATTACCCTACATGTCTTACTGTAAATATCAATTGTACATATCCATCGGTAAATTAGTTCTGACTGTACAGACTGTAGATACTGAGCACTCTGCAATGCTGTTATTGCACTTCTGGTTAGATGCTAAACTGCATTTCGTTGCCTTGTACTTGTACATGGGTAATGACAATAAAGTTGAATCTAATCTAATCTAATCTAAAAAAAATAAATAATAACCTCACTCTCGAGCAGTTGCAGCCCCTGTCAAAGAAAACTTAAGATACTGCAGCAAATCACAGGTCTTATGCTCTTCTCAGTGACTTTAATATATATGACTGTATTACATGTATATACATCTGGTAGTGGTCAGCTAATTGTTCCTGCTGTCTGAAGTAGTAGCATAGCCAGACAACAATTTGTGGGTGGGCATAGAGAAAACAAGTGGGCCTTCCTCAAAGATCACAGGTAAAATGGTAAAATTATTACCATAATGTTAAATGATTCATTTTTAAATAACAATACAGCACCAGTGTAAAGAAACTGGAAAAAAATCATAGCACCTGGAGTTCATGGCAACATAGCTTGGCACTTGTACTGTAACTGTGCATGCAGACAAAGAATGTTAACAGCTTACCTGTGATGACTGTACACCAGCCCTGACATTATTTATTTCACTATAATCCAATTTAGTTTGCTCTGTGTCAGGAAAGCCATAAAGAAATTTTAGTCTGCATGTCACTGCTGATGCTCTGCTGCCAGTTTTACCCAAGTGACAGTTGATAAGAATGGTTTCATTGTAGGGTGATCAGGGCCTGTTGGACACCAATCATCTCAGGAAAATACAATATGTCACTGGGGCTCAACTTTATGCTGTGAAGACAGACTGCCAAAGAACAGCAATTGCTGGCAGGTTGACTTGTAGCTAAGTTAATATCCACATCAGTCTACTCTCTATCTGATGAAGAAAATCATATGGGTCATGGCGTAGCTTTGAGAACGATGTCTTAAAACCTTTTCTATTCTCCATGGCGTTACCATGTGACAAATGTCCACAAGATGTTTTATTTTGGAGATAATAATATGAGGGTAGCTAAAAGCAGCTAGCTTAATAGGCCTCTGTTCCTCTGCTCAGAGCAGTGCAGCCACAGTACACTGAGTGACAGAGGAGGAGGATGGACAGATCCTGACAGTTTTACACACTGTTGCTGTTACTATGCAGAAACAGAATTATCATTAAACTCCTCTGACTTTACAGTCAACCTCACACTTACATCATTATATCTTTAATGCTATGCATAATAAACATTATCAGTCACTCAAAATATGGTTTTCAGTATAGACCAATATCTTGTTCTATACCGAACACCTCTGACTTTTCTTTTATATATTTGTGTCGAAAGATTCCTGCAATTTTACATAAGTGCAATGAATAAATAGGTATATCTAAGTACCTATTTAAGCTTTGTGACAATGTAATTTTGAAAGAGTTCACTTGTTTCACTTGTTTTTTCTAAGGAGTAGCTCAATTTTCTCTATCCTGAAATGAGCACTTAATTATCTAATAAATAACCATAGATATGCAAGTGAAAAATTAAAAGAAAAACCAACATGAGTTGTTGAAATCTGGTGACTGTGAAGACCATGATTGACTTCATATTTTAACATTCATCAAAACATTCAGTAAACCCTATATAGAAGCGTTTAATATATACACACATATATATATATATATATATATATATATACACACAAACATTCACAGAGGTGCTGTACCAGAGTCACATTTTTCATGTGTCCAACACACCTGGCCAATAAAGCTGATTCTGATTCATTTATCAGGTTTTTCTTTTAATTTGTCATCACTGTTTCTTTATACAAAGGAACATGTATTGTACCTTACATGTTTCCCAGCAAAAAATGGACCTGGGAATGATCCTGGCCCAGTACCGACCCCTTCCTGACCTACCTCACTCATTTGGAGCATGTGAACTAACAAGATACCCAGGAGGCTACTGTCTTTATGAAATTCATTCATTGCTACGTACAAGCAGAGCATGATAGCCGCAAGCAGCTCTCCTCAGAATTAATTTTGTTTGAACTAATGAGCAGAGAGAGAGGAGCCAGCTTGGCATGTGATTTTAAATGTCTTTGATGAATGACTCCTGTCCCAGTTGCTCGTGCTGCCATTACCCTGACACCAGATAGAACTGAAGTCCTAAAAGAAAATGGAAAATTGATTTGCCTCAATTTTTGCCAGGAAAAACTACTTCATCCTTGTAATCCCATGAGGCAGTGCACAGAGCGATTACAAAGCTACCAGTGTGTGCTTTCTGTCATGCTCACCTTGGAAAGACACCGTTCTAATCAGAAGTTATGCCACTGTTTCACCAGGCTGCACCACTATGAAGACAGTCACCAAAGATGGAGTCTAATTTGGGTGATGTTTTCAATGGGGGGCTGTAATCACACACACGTACAGTTTCACATAGGCCTTTACAGTATATGTATAGTGTAAGTAGGTGGTGTGTAGGTATGTGGTTTTAACCTGTAAAGTTATTATAATTGTCTCTCTCTCTCTCTCTCTCTCTCTCTATCACACACACACACACACACACACACACACACACACACAAAGCCAGGAGAGGCAGATTTTTTCATCCAGAAAAACAGAAAATTAGATCCTTACTTATGCAAACATTTCTCAGAGGCAGAGCTGTCAGGTGTCAGAAATTGGTTCAGTTAAGTCTCAAATAGACAGGGAACCAGTTTTTAAGTCTGCCAGTTAGGGTGTCAAAGAAGCAAGTATCTGGTACACTTAAACAAAGAATGACACAAGTAAGCTTATTATTTTCATTCATCCAGACCCTTGTTTCCATAGCCTCAGTCAGTGCAGTTCCCAGCCTATTTTCATTTGATGTGCCTGCACAGCCTTTCCACTGAGCTCAGGTGACCCCTTCACTGACATCACCCGTCATATTCCAAGTGTGCTCTTTTGATGTAACTTTAAGCTGGATGTTATTTAACACTATTATTTACAAAAACTAGATACTGTTAAAGTCATTTTATACAAAGTAACTGCAATGCACTGTTGACCTCTCCCTGCTTCTTGCCCACTGTCAGGTGGAATACTCTTTGCAAGCCTTTAAGATAAATGGGTATAGCTACTGGATGGATGGCATAGCGATGACTGGTAGCTAGGTTATTCATGCTAAGCTTAGATTTTTATATTTACACATATTCAATCATAGTAATTGAGCATCAGTGACTAGCACTGACCACATTCAAACCCATAAGCTGGAGACACCATGCTGTATCCACCACACTTCCATTGAAATATACAGTACACTCCACCTTTCTAGAAATGATTTTTATGTATCAAATTGCCGAGTAATATGATGATGATGATGATGATGATGATGCAATACACTGTTAAAAAGTTTGGAATAAAAAAATGGCGAGAGCAATGTCAGTCGTGTTTAATGTAGACCTTGATTAAACTGACTCAGATAATGGGGACTCAGTTCAGACTCAACTCAGATTATTCTTTGGTGACTTGGACACTGGGGATTCGAGACTTGACTTGGTCTCAAGATTTGGTGACTGATCTGTCCACAGCCAGTATTTCAAACGGTTTTGAAACATTGGATGTTTGAAATGTGTCAAATGTATCTATGTATTTTTTAAAGGTTAGTTGGTTTCTAGAGTCTACAGAAGCAGAATGGGAGGCAGAGCCTTTAGCTATCAAGTTCGTCTCCTGTGGAACCAGCTCCCAGTCTCAGTTCAGGAGACAGACACCCTCTCTACCTTTAAGATTAGAATTAAGACTTTCCTTTTTGATAAAGCTTATAGTTAGGCCTGGCTCAGGTGACCCTGAGCCTTCCCTCAGTTATGCTGCTATAGGGCGAGGCTGCTTGGGGAGATCCCCCATGATGCTCTGAGCTCCTCTTCTCTCACTCCATGCATCTGTATGCCACCATTATGCACCACTAACTGTAGAACCTGTAGAAATTTGGAGGTCTACAGGAGACAAAGTCATATTACTGTTGTATATGTGACCGGTGGGCCTGAGCCCTGTGTTGTGGCTGGGGCATGTGTGGTGGCTGAAGGACCCATGAAACACCAGGACTGCGTTTGGAGGCGAGCTCCGTTTAATCTGACAACATGAAATAATAATCAGCACCTAGCATGTGCTGCGGGACCTCAAGCCCAATCTATATAAAAAAATACATCATGTTAGTGTGTTAGCATACATCGTTGTCGGAAAAAAGCTAAGTAATTAGCCCTGGCAAATGTCATAACAGCGTAATAACAGTACATGCATGAGTATCAACAGTCATCGTTTATACAGAAGAAGTAAAAATAAAGATGTGGGCACAAGAAAAAAAAGGATCACAATGGATTATAAACTGACCTCTTCCCAATGGAACATATCAAAAGGGAAGAGGGTATGACATGTTGTATTTATATGACAAACGGTGGGACAAACGAAGAAGAAACAAGGCGGAGCTGGAGATTGCAACCCAATACACAACATATAGGAAACATTTGGGCTCTGGATGTCAGGTATGGATAAACAGTAATTAAACCTAGTAAACAACTTCGTATAATTATATGTTAGAACACAGGGACCGGTTACATATAGCTAAAAACACAATTTGAATGTTGGGTTACTCTTTGATGATAGTGCACCTTCACGCTGTAACCCTGTTGAGTATTTTTAGTCCTGACTTCCTCTCCCTCCAGTGGTCATGTTCACACCTCAACACTTGTCACTTACGTTGATGAGCTGTCTGCATTGAAGTTGTATCCTGCCTGAGGCTGTGATAAGCAAAATCCATAAAGTCAAAACAAAGAAGAAGAAGCAGACAGTGAGCACAGTCAATATGCAATAAAAAAGCAATAATTATGTTTGCCATAAGTATGATGTCATCCTCTGCTGATTTAGTCTCCCTTTTCTTTTTGTTTCCAACCTTTTCCCTCTGTTGTTCTTGCTGTCCTGATATAACCCAGCCCACCACAATAAGAGTCAAATAGTTTGCA
The DNA here is from genome assembly GCF_001952655.1 of Monopterus albus. Taxonomy (NCBI): domain Eukaryota; kingdom Metazoa; phylum Chordata; class Actinopteri; order Synbranchiformes; family Synbranchidae; genus Monopterus; species Monopterus albus. The sequence goes on along the minus strand of NW_018128261.1, from coordinate 290,737 downwards.
GCCCCGAACTTGATAAAGAACATACCAAAGACATATATACAAATTTCTTGTTAAGCCACAGTTTGTTCACAAGCATTTCACACATACCTAGTTGATCACTGACATGCTGCTTCCATGATTATTTATTTTCTTTCATATTTTTGCCTGCTGTGTTCCAGCTGACGATTCACTGAGCTTTGTTCTGCTTAGTTACTGTTGCTATGTCTGTCAAGCCTTCTGTGCTTGCACATTTTATAATAATGACCACTTGTAGATTTGCCACTCAAATTTTTAGTAATTGTTTTTAACATTTCAAGAAAAAAGACTTAGGAAGAAGGCTAACCGGCAAGTTGGACAAATAGTAACAAGTCTCATGTAATGTTGGCTGGACTTGCTGGAGTGAAAATGGTCCCAGCTTCAAAAGAGAGTTGAGCTGAGACAGAAACTTTCAGGTTCTGTTACTTACAAAAACCAAATTCAAAACCCCAGTAACAGTTGTAAATACATTAATAACTAAAAAGCCAACCTTGGCACAGATCTGTTCTCAACAGTTTGTCATATGGTTTGCTACATATGTTTAGAGAAAGATGATTGTTAGGTATTTTTAGTCAGATAGATATTGGTTAGGTACTTGTATGTATTAGGAATGTTTAGTGGAGACAGGATGTCTAGTTAGGCTGTTAAATGCTTAGTCATGCTCATGAGTTTTTGCAGGTTGCTTATGGTCAAGGATAACTAGATAGAAAAGTTGATGACTGTTAGAAGACAGGATAATTATTATTATTATTATGATGTGTTTAACCGTAAGCGTAGCCATAATATTTTCTTATGTTTAATGTCATGACATGTCACTAGATGTCATTTCAGAATGTTTTTAGATACACACCACAATCAACAGACACACACACATTGATTTGCTTCATGTTTTGACTACTGCTATGGTCAGCTGCAAAGCTGGCTCTAGGGACACGTCACGGTTGACATTCCTGTGTAGA